>NC_059301.1:34580985-34660735 GCF_017591435.1 Portunus trituberculatus
GTCAATGTTTCATCACCTTTTTTTCACCTATACACGTGTTTGGCTGATTGGTTGTTCATACAAAGAGGGAGGTTTCAAGACATTTGTTCCTTAATTTTGTGTATGTCCTTTCTTTTCTTTTAGGGAACCAGCTCTCAAGTAGACCTTTATTTTTAACTATATGTTTTGTTGCCCTTGGCTGGCTTCTCCTGCATAAAAAAATAAAAAAATAAAAACCGTTTATTCATCCTTTTCGTTAACAAGCTTCATACAATACTTGAGCCCTTACAAAGGTATTTTTATCTTTGTATTTCCTTCTTATTGTTTTCTTCCTACCAATACATTTTTAATCTTAAGGTACATTTTTCTTTCGTACTTTTTCACTCTTTATAATTTTTCGACACTTACTGTTCTTACTTACTGTCTATATCTGTCTGCTAATTACAACTCTTGCTTGCATGATTTTCATTGCTTTGTTGAACACCTAAGAAATATAATGAACCGCTGGACCCAAGCACTGATAAACTATTCCACTCATTACTTCTCTCTCTCTCTCTCTCTCTCTCTCTCTCTCTCTCTCTCTCTCTCTCTCTCTCTCTCTCTCTCTCTCTCTCTCTCTCTCTCTCTCTCTCTCTCTCTCTCTCTCTCTCTCTCTCTCTCTCTCTCCCTCTCTTCCCGATCCCTTTTCTCGGCATGGTTTCCTGGACCTCTGCGTTGCACCACACTGTTCTATGCTATCAACGTACCGCTGATCCCCAGTCCATCGTCGTCCACTTCCACCAATAACATGCAGCCAGCCTTTATCGCACCCCTTGACTCGCTCTTCGCACGCTACCAGATCTCCTCACGACGATTCTTGATCCACAAAATACGGCACTCGCTGAACAGAACGAAGACAGCTGGAGATGTTGTAGTGATATGTGTTAGGCCAGACGTCACGGAGCATTGTAAGTGAAGAAACGGAAAGAAAATAATATAAGTAAAGGTGTAGTTAGCATAAAGGAAGCGTCCACAGAATATTTCCTTGATTCTCGACTCGCAACATTCCTTGAGCGAAACGATGGTATATAGGAAATACTATATAGTATAAGGTGTATGTAGTAGTGCAAAGACCGTGGGGATTCTAGAGAGATGGGTGTTAGACCTGAAGCGTTGAAATGAATAGAGTCGTAGAGGAAAACGTGTGTAAGGGTGCAGAGGACAAATGGAAGGCGATTCATTGAAGGCAACTTTTACTCATCACATGCTAAAAAAAAAAAAAAAAGATGAATGGATTGAATACAATAGAAAGCTTTAACAAATCACATACAAAAAAAAAAAAGGAAAAGAAAATGAATGGAAAGAATTCAATAGAAAGATAAATCAGACAATTAATTGTACGAGATGACACTCAGCACAGGGAAAGCCGCCGCCTCTTTCAGCCATCTTTACGTCAAACATCCCACCACCACCACCACCACCACCACCACACACACACACCACACACGAAGCGGTCACCGAATCCCGCACTCTTAAACCCTTCATTCTCTTTTCACGTCAGTTTTCAAAGACGATAGAGATGACTAATCCGAATCTTACTAGTGTCGCTTCCCTTACTGATGTGAAGTCCATTAAGGTGACACATTGCAATGATGAACACACCCTTGAAAACCCACACATTTTCCATTGGGGTCTGTTAAAGATTTGGTGAGACGAAATGTTTGAGAATGTGTCTTTATGTGGTATACTAGAGAAGTAGAATCCACACTATAAATATAAAAACATCATTGCAAACCCATATACCTTCCACTTGAGGCTCTTATAAAGGTGTTTGGTAAGACGCCAGTGTTACTTTATGTGGCATATCAGAAAATTAGAACCAATGATTTATACCACTTATACCACGCTAAACAGGAAAGCACCATTGCAAACCCAAATATCTTCCAGTCGAGACTTAAAAAGAGGAAGGATAGGGAATAAAAGTCGAGAAGCAGTAAAACAAATAACTCGATAAGGAAAAAAAAATACTGTACGAGGAGAAATATAGAAGAATGAAAAAAAAAAAAAATGAACGGAGAGGTGAGGGATAAGTCAAGATGCATTAAAAGAAGTAACTCAGGAAAGAAAGTACGAGGAGAAAGATAGAATATAAAAAAAAAAATGAACGGAGAGGTGACGGAGAAATCAAGAAGCATTAAAAGAAGTAACTCAGTAAGCAAAGAAAGTACGAGGAGAAAGATAGCAGATTGAAAAAAAAAAAAAAAAGTAGAGGGAAAAATCAAGAATAATTTTAAGAAGTAGCTCAACAAGGAAAGGAAGCACGAAGAGAAAGATGCTTTGATAAAGAAGACGACATAAGCAAAGAAAGAAACAGTTAATGGGTTATGGAAAAAAGATAAATACAAACAGGGAGAGAATAGAAAAGAAATGACAAGAATAACAAAACTTAAGATCGTAATAACAAAAAAGAATGAAGAAAAAAAAAAAAAAAAAACACGTATGATAAAAGGGGACGAAAAGAAGAAAGATAAAGACAGAAACGGCAACATTCATCAAGACAAACAAATTTCATACATGAACACATACATTAAACAAACAATACAAGCTTTTTTGCATTCACCAAAGCGCCATACCTTGAGTCGACCAGAGAACAAACTACCTAAAGAACTGCCTCTTGTTTATCTATCCTGTGTGTGTTTCACTGTTTCACTGTTTGATCTGCAGTCTCTGACGAGACAGCCAGACGTTACCCTACGGAACGAGCTCAGAGCTCATTATTTCCGATCTTCGGATAGGCCTGAGACCAGGCACACACCACACACCGGGACAACAAGGTCACAACTCCTCGATTTACATCCCGTACCTACTCACTGCTAGGTGAACAGGGGCTACACGTGAAAGGAGACACACCCAAATATCTCCACCCGGCCGGGGAATCGAACCCCGTTCCTCTGGCTTGTGAAACCAGTGTGTGTGTGTGTGTGTGTGTGTGTGTGTGTGTGTGTGTGTGTGTGTGTGTGTGTGTGTGTGTAATTCACCTCGGTCGACTGCTGGTCACCTAGCCAGTCTTCCCCATTACTGAGCGAGCTCAGAGCTCATAGACCGATTTTCGGGTAGGACTGAGACCACATCAACACACAACACACACCGGGAAAGAGAGGCCACAACCCCTCGAGTTAAGCTACGGTTACACTAGCCACTGCTACCCCTGGGCCCAGCCTTGGGCCTGGGACGGAGGCCAGCCTTATGCCTGGGTTTACAAGGCAAGTGGTTACACACAGCCCAGCCCCAGTCCTGGGCGCTTTTGATCTTGATCTTGATACTTGGTGCGCCGATCTAAACAAAGCGCATCAGACCTCAAGATGGCTTCTCTAGGAGATTATATAAGGCCTTTTGTGGCCACACAATGGACTTTTCAACAGAACACATGTTTAAAACCTTGCGCTGCAGCGTGTGTTTGTTTACATCTGAGGATTTCCCAGGTCAAGCGAGGGATGATGTTTTCTAATAATTTGTGTGCAGCTAATTATAACTAATCATGCATGAAAATAAATAAATTGCGTATATAGTGATATAATATCTAGATATTTTATTATTTAGGAAAATTTGGGTTTAGTTGTTTGCATGAATAATATAAGTCTCTTAGTTCCTAGTGGTGTGCCCAGGCCTAGAGCTGGGGAGAAAACGGTCCAGCGCGTCCACGCAACTTTGCCCTGGGCTGGGCGATTTAGCCAGGGCTGGGCGCCCAGCCCTGGCTAAATCGTCCAGCCCCGACTAAATCGCCTAGCCCAGGCTAAATCGCCCAGCCCAGGGGTATCAGTGACTAGTGTAACCGCGCCTTTTCATCCCGTACCTATTTACTGCTAGGTGAACAGGGGCCACACCTTAAGAGGCTTGCCCATTTGCAACCCCCCCTCCCTCTCTCTCTCTCTCTCTCTCTCTCTCTCTCTCTCTCTCTCTCTCTCTCTCTCTCTCTCTCTCTCTCTCTCTCTCTCTCTCTCTCTCTCTCTCTCTCTCTCTCTCTCTGTGTGTGTGTGTGTGTAAGACTGGAAACGTTTAGTAAGAAATGTGTGTGTGTGTGTGTGTGTGTGTGTGTGTGTGTGTGTGTGTGTGTGTGTGTGTGTGTGTGTGTGTGTCGTGCCAGAAATGAACACTGCTCCTTGGAGAGTATCGCTGGTGTAAGAGAGAGAGCGTTGCATCGCCACCGCGCACGCAACACCAAGAAAAACAAGACACCATGACGATGAACAACAACAGCAGAAAAAAAAGAAAGAAAAAAAAAAGAAGTAAATTAAGTAACTCTTATAGGATTGAGTTGGAGCCGGTACAAGTTCAGGATTTTTCTTTGTTTTTCTTCTAAGAGATAGCGTCTCTCTCTCTCTCTCTCTCTCTCTCTCTCTCTCTCTCTCTCTCTCTCTCTCTCTCTCTCTCTCTCTCTCTCTCTCTCATATCCCAGAGGTGCTTGGCTACGGTTTTTACGACGCTAACGTCCTTGACCCTCACGCGAGAGAGAGAGAGAGAGAGAGAGAGAGAGAGAGAGAGAGAGATAATGAGCAATAAAGATTCTGCAGAGTTAGTATTTCCATAACTTCTAATCTCTCTCTCTCTCTCTCTCTCTCTCTCTCTCTCTCTCTCTCTCTCTCTCTCTCTCTCTCTCTCTCTCCTCCTCCTCCTCCTCCTCCTCCTCCTCCTCCTCCTCCTCCTCCTCCTCCTCCTCCTCCTCCTCCTCCTCCTCCTCCTCCTCCTCCTCCTCTCACTCCCATCCTCTCCCCTTTCTCTCTCCCCTATGGCCTTGTGCAGTACATGTGTCAATTTGGGGGTTGTATGAGGGTCTTGGGATGCTGTTTGTAGGGAGGAGGAGGAGGAGGAGGAGGAGGAGCAGAGTGAATCTGTCTCTTGTGTTTGTTACAGGAAGAGAGAAGATCAAGTATTGGTCGCTGGTATAGTATCGAGAGAGAGAGAGAGAGAGAGAGAGAGAGAGAGAGAGAGAGAGAGAGAGAGAGAGAGATTTTCACTTACTAAGGGGAGAGAGGGGAGCAGGGAAGGATAATTTAGAAATTGTAGAGCCTCGATTGTTTTCCCCTATAGCAGCGGAGTTTGAAGGAGAATTGTATCTGAATGACGGTTTTTTTGGATGTTATTGGTGGTGGTGGTGGTGGTGGTGGTGGTGGTGGTGATTTTTTGGAAAGGCTACAGAAAATATGAACTGCTGATGCTGTTGTTGCTACTGCTACTGCTACTGCTACTGCTACTGCTACTGCTACTGCTACTGCTACTACAACAACAACAACAACAACAACAACAACAACAACAACAACAACAACAACTAGTACTACTGCAATACTACTACAATAATAATAATGATGATAATAATAGTAATAATAATAATGATAACAGTAACAACAATGATAACGAAAAAGAGGCCTTATCTCTCTCCTCCACCAGGGTACGAAACAGTAACTAACTGATGACCCTAAATAAAATACAAAATTCAAAATAATGAATAAGCGACACTTACCCCTACCCTCATTTTTCTTCTTCTCTCATCAGCACAACTATACCTGACACCTACAACGTGCTTTTCCTTTCATTTGTCTATTTTTTATTTTATTTATTTTTTTTAACTCTTTCAGTACACTTGTATTTGGCCTTAAACAAAATACCGTCATCTGTCTTTCCTCCTCACTACTCCTTAACGTGTCTCACTATTGCCACTCAGCGTGTCTCAGAACTTTTAACTTCACATTATATTCCAAGCTTATATGTATTAGTGATGTGCCGTGTCTGTCACCAATCACAATCATGCTTTTCTCTCGCGGTGTTGGCAACGTGACGGGACAGAAAGATAAGTATCACGTGTTAGTTTGCTTGGCGGCTGTGTTATTCCGTGCCAGGCTGATCCTTTAGTGTATCGAGGGAACCTGGTGTTTATAAGTGGCTGCCACTGACACATATCGTAGTCCAGTGTTAGGTAATGCATTGGGCAACACACCTCGTAGAATGGGTTAATCTGGTGGTAGTGTAAGTGTACGTGATGGTTGGTAGAGAACACTCAAGAGCCACTCGACAATAGCAGCAACACTACCACTGACAAAACACCAGTCGACAGTAGTAGTAATGGTAGTAATGGTAGTAGTAGTAGTAGTAGTAGTAGTAGTAGTAGTAGTAGTAGTAGTAGTAGCAGCAGCAGTAGCAGTAGAAGTAGTATTAGTAGTAAGTAGAAGTAGTAGTAGCTGTAATATTAGTTGTAGTAAATAATAGTAGCAGTAATGGAAATAGTAGTAGTAGCAGGAGCAAGTACATGGAGTAGTAGAAGTAGTAGTAGTGTACAGTAGTAGTAGTAGTTATTGAATTAACAGTAGTAGTAGTTCTCAAGCTTACCTATACGATTACTCTACTCACTGTTTACCACATCAGCGTGACCCCACTACCTTCAAGTGTGTATATACGACCCTTGTGTGTTTGTATGTCTGTGTTTGTACGAAGTGGTGTGTGTAGGGAGAGACGTGATGAAGGGAGGTTAGTGGGTACGTCTTGCCCTGTTCGTGTCTGTGCATCACTCGTAGGAGTCTTGAATGGGTATTGTGTGTCTGGGTTTGTATTTAGTGTGGTGGTGATGGTGGTGGTAGTGATGATAATGTGAGTGCTTTTGTCCGCTCTCCTTGCCAGTGAGTGAGGCGCTGGTTTACACACACACACACACACACACACACACACACACACACACACACACACACACACACACACACACACACACACACACACACACATTGTAATGTAATGTCAGTAATCTCTCTCTCTCTCTCTCTCTCTCTCTCTCTCTCTCTCTCTCTCTCTCTCTCTCTCTCTCTCTCTCTCTCTCTCTCTCTCCTACACACAAACAGCACACCCAGCACTTGGTAGAGCGCGGAAGTCAGCAGCAGAAAGAGAAAAGCGACAAAGATTGAAGAAAAGATAAAAGATTGTATAAAGGAGAGAAGGCAGTGGCGGTGGTGATGGCAGGGTGCCAGGAGAGAGAGAGAGAGAGAGAGAGAGAGAGAGAGAGAGAGAGAGAGAGAGGGCGGGTGGGAAGCTGAATGACGTCACAGGCAGACAGGCAGAGGCAGTGGGCGGGCGGGCGGGCTTGCTGACTGGTGTTGGGTCGTGACGTCACATTTAGTAGGCACATACTGGGCTCTGTAAGTTGACAACATTGCACCGCCCGCCCCATCCCATCTTTATTTCCCTCCCTCCCCCTCCCTCCCTCCCTTCCTTCCTTCCTTCCTTCCTTCCTTCCTTCCTTCCTTCCTTCCTTCCTTCCTTCCTGACATATCACTTCCCACGCCCCGGAGGTCACGGTGCACGCGGCGCCTCACACCCCATTACCTGCGTCACTCCCGGGTCGGGTCACTGCACTCGGTACTCCCCCTCCCCCCCTGCGCCTCTCTCTCTCTCTCTCTCTCTCTCTCTCCCTCTCGATATTATATGGGTTATATTCGAGTGTTGGTTTTGTTTTACTGTGTTTTTTTTTACATGACAGCAATACGTATTCTGTTTCATGTTAGTCTGTCTGTTTTGTGCGTCACTGGTGGCTCTGTTACTGGTTTTCCTTTGATTTTGTCAGTTTTTGTCATTATTTATATTTTACAAACCTTTTTCTTTTTTTTTTTTTCAAGGGGAGACTTAGCACAAGATATTGACCTCTATTTTTCTTTTTTTTCCTTTTTCTCTTACTTTATATTTTATCGATATCATTGGATCGAGAACCTTCTGTTTTTCTTTGTTTTGTTTTGTTTTGTTTTGTGTCTCCTCCTCCCCCTCCTCTTTTTCTTCTCCTTTCTTCTTCTTCTTCTTCTTCTTCTTCTTCTTCTTCTTCTTCTTCTTCTTCTTCATCATCCACTTCTTCTTCATCTTTATCGACACTTGGTATTTCCGCCTGACAATACTGTGCCGACTCTTCCATTTTTTCCTTCTTTTGTTCTTGTGTTGCGTTGTATTGACAGGTGGTTTTCTTTACTTTTCTCTTTGTTCTTGTCCTGTTTGTTATTGGCAGCCTTTTGCGTCTCAGCTGAGCAATACAACAAGGTTTTTGTCTTTTCTTTAATCTCGTCTCCTGAATCTATATTGTGCTTTAGATGGACACACAACAGTTCATCCTTCGTTCACTAGCATTGCGTATATTCACTCTTCTTCATTTCTTCTCTTATTCTTGTTTATCATTTTATTCACAATGTCGACTTTTCTCTTTCTCTTCGCCCCCTTTATAATGATTCTCTCTCTCTCTCTCTCTCTCTCTCTCTCTCTCTCTCTCTCTCTCTCTCTCTCTCTCTCTCTCTCTCTCTCTCTCTCTCTCTCTCTCTCTCAATGCTTAGGGAATGAATGGATAGCTGCGTACTTGATGACTAATGGTGAAAGTGGTAAATGTAAATCGAGCTGTAAGTGTCCATCTTTATCCTGGTTGAATAAGTGAGGGAGGGAAGGAAGTGGAAGCCTTTTCCTTCACTATCTATGAAGAGACATGACCCTGTTTTCTTAATCTTTTCACTGTGATATGCCGCAACTCACAGGACTAACAAACAATGCATGGGATCTTTTCAGCGTCTACAAGAAAGAAAATAAAAAAAAGAGCACATTAGACAATTTCTAGCTAGTTTGAAAGCTGGTGCAGAATTAGAATAAAAAGAATAAGCATCAGAGGTCGTAGTAATTAGAAAAAAAAAAAGTCAGGCAGCAGCGAAAGGATTCATTAAACTGTTCAGGTTCACATAACAATTTGAAAAGTGTACACACATAATTGAATCGAGTTCTCACTGGTGTTTTACGCGGTGACAGGACAATATTGTTAAGCCATCACTGGAATCACGAAAACGCTTCTCTATAAACCATACTAACTACCACTAACCACTCGAGGCTAAATTATCGAGATCAGACGCCGAAACGGATACACTTTTTTTTTTTTTTTTTTTTTTGATACATTTTTCCCTAATCAACATTCACTCTGAGTCATCTTTACTTATCCCACAGCAGTCTCCAACCTTTAATTTCAAACTAATCTAACTTAACACTGAGTAGGTAGAACTTGCAAAATCTGTTCTTTTTAATGCCTTTCTTTTTTGTAGATGCCATTAGAATTTTATGCATTGCTTATGGTATCATTGATTATTTCGTATCTTAGTGAAAGGGTTAAGGATACGAAAGAGCGTGTCATGAGTACCCCTATCCCAGCCACCTCTCTTCAGCTTCACTGTCACCTCACCGCACTATGATTAAGACAATAGGTAATGTATTACAATGGGCTTATTTGTTTCATCAGTTTTGTTGCCCGTGGCCAGTTCTCTCTCTCTCTCTCTCAAAAAAAAAAAAAAAATAAATAAATAAATAAAAAAATAAAATAAATAAATAAATAAATAAATAAAAAAAAAATAAATAAATAAAAAAAATAAAAATATAAAAAAACCTTCTGCCCACATGAAAGCAACAAGTCACTAGCAGCGGAAGGGCATTAGCGCAGCGTGGGCGAAATGCAGCAGAGGGCCAGTGTTAAATGACAGACTGGCTGGCAGGGATGTCGTGGCTTGGCTCTCCGTGAATAAACACTCGTAGCAGCGGGGCCGAGGCTTCACAGGGCTACGGTTTTAAAGGGGAAGGGAGGCAAGGAAGCGTACAGACTTGAGATGAAGAGGCTACGGTTGTGTTGATTCTCTCTCTCTCTCTCTCTCTCTCTCTCTCTCTCTCTCTCTCTCTCTCTCTCTCTCTGCCATCCATGTGCATTTTTTGTTCTAATTTTTGTTCTTTCAAGCCAATGGTACTGACGTCAGCGTTTGTGTTGTTTCAGATATCCAGTCATGGTGGGAGTTACCGAGTATTGCCCATTTTTGCTCACTCTTCAGGGCTGCATTCGATCTTCTTGACTTTGATATCGAGGTGAGTGACGCTTTTACGTGTGTGTGTGTGTGTGTGTGTGTGTGTGTGTGTGTGTGTGTGTGTGTGTGTGTGTGTGTGTGTGTGTGTGTGTGTGTGTGTGTGTGTGTGTGTCTCTCTCTCTCTGTGTGCTCTCTCTCTCTCTCTCTCTCTCTCTCTCTCTCTCTCTCTCTCTCTCTCTCTCTCTCTCTCTCTCTCTCTCTCTCTCTCTCTCTCTCTCAAGATTCTTCGGTTTCTTATTATACTTTTTACAATACTACTACTACTACTACTACTACTACTACTACTACTACTACTACTACTACTACTACTACTACTACCCTTGATGAATATAACTTTCAACACAAATGCATAAGTAGTCTATAAGTTACTGAGAGCATAATATATGGTGAGTGTGTGTGTGTGTGTGTGTGTGTATATTTACCTAATTGTATTTACCTAATTGTAACATACGGGAAAAGAGCTATGCTCGTGTTGTCCCGTCTCCATATCTATTAATGTCCAGCTTTTTCTTAAAATCATGAATATTCCTTGCGTTGACCACTTCCACGTCTAAACTATTCCATGCTTCCACCCTTCTATGAGGGAAGCTATATTTTTTCACATCTCTCCTATAAGTGGCCATTTTTAGTTTTTTCCCATGCCCTCTCGACATTCTTTCATTCCACATACACAGATCTTCCCTATCCATTTTTCCATGCCAATCATCACTCTGTATATTGCTATCAGGTCTCCCTTTCTTCTGTTTTCCAGGGTCGGAAGTTGCATTCTTTTCAGTCTGTCTTCATAAGTCAAATCTCTTAAGTCAGGCACCATTTTCGTTGCAGCCCTCTGTACTTTCTCTAGTTTCCTTATGTGTTTCTTTAAGTTCGAGCCCACTGTATTGTTGCATATTCAAGCCTCGGTCTTATCATTGCAGTAATTATTTTCTTCATCATTTCTTCATCTAAATATACGAACGCCACTCTTATGTTCCTCAATAAGTTCAATACTTCTCCAATTATTTTGTTTATATGTCTCTCTGGCGATAGGTCATTGGTAATTGTCACCCCAAGGTCTTTTTCTTCATGACTGGTTTTTATGTCTTCATTTCCTATCTTGTACATACTCCTGATTCTTCTTTCACTCTTGCCAAACTCTATTTTCTTGCATTTTGTCGTGTTGAACTCCATTTGCCATGTACAGCTCCATTTCCATATTCTGTCCAAGTCTTCCTGGAGTAGTTCGCAATCTTTGTCACATCTCACTTTTCTTAACAATTTTGCATCGTCTGCAAATAGGCTCACATAACTGTGTGTGTGTGTGTGTGTGTGTGTGTGTGTGTGTGTGTGTGTGTGTGTGTGTGTGTGTGTGTGTGTGTGTGTGTGTGTGTGTGTGTGTGTGTGTGTGTGTGTGTGTAGTATTCAGTAAGCCTGTACAAGGTTATCAGATTACGCTGGTACACGTTAAGGTTTGCAGACGTCCAACAGTTGGTAGAGGAAGTAGTTGAGGCTTTGAAGGATGTTATCATGATTGTAAGGGCAGTGTGACAAAAGTTGTGCTTCATCAGTAGGGAAAAAAGATCCATAAATACTTGACTACTTTTTTTTTTGTAGCTCGTGAGAAGTGTTGATAGAATATATGTACCCTTTTTCCAGACGCAGCTCACATTATTGTTCGCCTTAAGATCTCACGTCGTCCTAACTAACAATTCGCTTGAAAAAAATATACATTTTTCAATTTTAATGGGATTTAATTATTCTTAGTTTTAGTTCGCCAGGGAAAACGCTTGCTCTTTCATATTTATTGTAGAAGGTTCCCCTTTTTTATGATTAGAAATTTAATTAGACATATAATTTTTAGCATTCATCATTTATTCCAAATTACATCGAGACATGTAATGGAAACCTAATATGGCGAACCGATGCCGCATTGTACTATATATTATTTTTTGTGATATAAATGTATACTTTGTATAATAAACCTTAACAAACAAAACATGGTAGAACTCTCCGTGCACTCTTCTTTTCATTAATTGCAATACTGAACGCGAAGTATTGCAGCAGTTAAAACAAAACAAAAGAGATCATTGGTTGTTAGTAATAAAACTGGCGCTGTCATCAGATGGTCATCTGAATCCGTGGAGAAAGATCGATTTCGCTGTACCTTGCTTTGTTATCAAGGTTCACTGACTTCCCTCTGTTCGTCTCTGTCTTGGATTAGAAGGTTTATTTTATTTTATTTTTTTTATGTAAAAGGGAAAATTTGGCCAAGGGCAACAAAAACGATCAAACAAAAAGGCCCACTGGGATACCAGTTCCTGAACATGTTCGACTGAGTTAGCCAAAAGAATGGGATAAATGTCTTGAAACCTTTCTCGCAAATGAGTTCAGGTCATAGGTAAATGGAAATACAGAAGCAGGCAGCGGGAGCTGCAGAGTTTATCTGAAGGGATGAAGGATTAAGAGTACTGGTTAACTCTTACATTAAAGAGGTGGATGTGAACAGAATAGGGGTGAAAGAAAGAAAGCCTTATGCAGTGTTGTGGACGCTCAAGAGGGCCTGGTATATCGAGATGTCGAGGAGGCCGAGTCGTCTGCCTCACAAAAGCAGAAACTCGTGTTTTGCTGGCGCCACCAGCCAGGTTTTCTGATGGCGGGTGTCCAGAATGAAAGGAAGGCAAAGTTTAGTAATGACATTCCATCAGGATTACATGGCATACCTTAATTTCAATGATTTTCTCAGTAATTCCATTTTTTCTGGTAAAGGAGACTAGCTAAAGGTTACATAAAGTAAGAGAAACAAGCACATAAAGAAGAGAAAAAAGGAAGGGACAAAATATTGAAAATAGAGCACAATTTCCTTTTTACTCTATATGCTTTTACAGGTTCATGTTGTCTGTCATGAATACTTAACATCTATCCACGAAGAATGATGCAGTCATTTCATATAGATACCTTATATTTTACCCCTAATTGGCCATTCCCTTTGCCAGCAGGTGTTCACACTGGCCGGGCTGCTCCTTGCCATGCACAGCGCCACTCCTTAAATAAATCGTGTACAACAGAAGGCGTGTTGTGTTGTGCTATGTTGTTCCTTTGTAATGAGACGCTCTGCTCTTTATCAGAGATGGCTTGCTGGGTGGTAGGGGAGGGGAGAAGGGTTGTGTGAGTTTCTGTTGATTTGCGTGTGTGTGTGTGTGTGTGTGTGTGTGTGTGTGTGTGTGTGTGTGTGTGTGTGTGTGTGTGTGTGTGTGTGTTTTAAAAGAATTTACCTGTAATTATAATATCCTGTTGACTTGTTAACTTTATCAAATATCACTACTACTACTACTACTACTACTACTACTACTACTACTACTACTACTACTACTACTACTACTACTACTACAAGAGGGAAGCTTACCAAGGGCAACAAAATATTAAAAAAAAGGCCCACAAACTATAAGTCTCCTAAAAGATAAAAGAGGAGTTGCCAGGAAACATGGATAAATGTTTTACAACCTTCTTCTTAAAAGAAGTCAAGTCATAGGAAAATGGAAATACAGAAGTATGCAGGGAGTTCCAGAGTTTACCAGAGAAAGGTATGAATGATTGAAAATACTGGCTAACTCTAGCATTAAAGAGGAAGAAGAGGGAATAGTTGTCTGGAAGATTGTATCGAGTTGATAGATGGAGGAATTGAGTTTTTGAGGCATTGAACACTACTAAGTTTTCTCTGCCTAAATCAGAAATCTTAGAAAGATCAAAAGTCAGGCGTTCTGTGGCGTCCCTGTTGACTTCCTGAAGGGTTGGTCGTCTCTGAAAGGACGTGGAAAGATGTAGGGTGGTATCATTCGCATAGGAGTTGATAGGGCAAGAAGTTTGTTAAGAAGATCATTAATTGATAATAGAAAGAGAGTGGGTGATAGAACAGAACCCTGAGAAACACCACTGTTAATAGATTTAGGAGAAGAACAGTGGCCGTCTACCACGGCGGCAATAGAACGGTCGGAAAGGACACTTGAGGTAAAATTGCAGAGAGAAGGATAGAAACCGTAGGAGGGCAGTTTTGAAATCAGCTTTGTGCTAGAGATCGACCAATATGTTTTTTCAGGGCCAATACAGATACCGATTATTAGTAGTCAAGGATGCCGATAACCGATATTTGGAGCCGATATTCATTTACTGTTTATGTGTGTGTGTGTGTATATATATATATATATATATATATATATATATATATATATATATATATATATATATATATATATATAAACATGTTTTATTTGCCTTATAAGATTATTAACACGAGAGAATAGAAGGAAAGAATAGGAATGGGAGGGGTAAGAGTATGGGAAAAATCTTCATAAGTTACTCCTGAAAACGTTTTTTATGAAACTGCTCGCTACTGACAGATGGCAGCATCGCCGCTGTCATCCAAACTTTTAACCCACACCACAACTTTCTCCTTACATGTTCCTTGCTCTCCACCGTGTGTGTATCTGCACCATGTGTGTAAGCACTGTGCATGCACAGTTTTCACTGCTGATTGGCTGTTATTGTGGCTCTGCTTGTAACCAATCAGATGGTGCTGTGTGTGGGACAATGCTGGAGACAGTGTTGACAGCAGACAGAGAGGCGCGGCTGCATCAATGCCAAAATAACCCAATTTTAAGTTTCTCTCTTATCGGCCGTCGAATAAAGAAAAAAAAAAATGTCCAATGCGTCTAAATGCTTAATATCGGCGCCGATAATCGGTCGATCCATACTTTGTGCCAGACTCTATCAAAAGCTTTTGATATGTCTAACGTGATAGCAAAAGTTTCACCGAAGTCTCTGAAATAGGATGACCAAGACTCAGTAAGCAACGTCAGAAGATCACCAGTAGAGCGACCGTAACGGAAGCCATACTGGCGATCAGACAGAAGATTGTGAAGTGTCAGATGTTTAAGAATCTTCCTTTTGAGGATATATAAAAAAAAAAAAAACTATAGACAAGCAAGAGATTAAAGCTATAGGACGGTAGTTTGAGGGATTAGAACGGCCACCCTTTTTAGGAGCAAGCTGAATGTAGGTAAACTTCCTGAAAGAAAGAAAGGTAGAAGTCAATAGACACATTTGAAAAAGTTTGGCCAGGCAAGGTGCAAGCACGGGAGCACATTTTTTTTTAAACAATAGGAGGGACCCCATCAGGACCATAAGCGTTCCGAGGGTTTAGGAAAGCGAGGGCATGGAAAGCATTTTTCCGAAGAACTTTGATTGAAGGTATAAATAGTCAGAGGGAGGAGGAGAGGGAGGGACAAGACCAGAATCATCCAAGGTGGAGTTGTTAGCAAAGGTTTGAAAGATGAGTTCAGCTTTAGAGACAGATGAGATGGCAGTGGTGCCTTCAAGAAGAAATAAAGGAGGGAAAGATGAAGAAGTTAAGTTATTGGGGATGCTTTTGGCCAGATGCCATGCAGAAGTCTCGAGGGGAGTTAGATTTTGAAAGATTTTGACATTTTCTATTCATGAAGGAGTGTTTGGCAAGACTTGGCATGATTCCGGGAGATGAAAGACTCAAGTACCTTTTGTGGGCAACCTCTCTAAACCAAGGTTTAGAAGGTTTAGGTTGAGAAAAAGAATGAGGAATGTACGCCTCCATGCCAGACACTATCACCTCTGTTATGCATTCAGCACAAAGAAATGGGTCTCTGACACGGAAGCAGTAATCATTCCTGGAAAAATCAGCGTAATAACTCCTCAGGTCTCTCATCTGTCAAAGGCAAAACACCAGAGGCACTTCCGCTTTAGGGGATCCTGAGGAGGGATTGGAGAAAAGGAAAAGATACAGGTATGAGATTGTGACCGAAGGAGTCCAACGGAGAAGATAGGGTAACAGCATAAGCTGAAGGATTACTGTAGAGGTGAGGAAGAGATCAAGAATGTTGGGTGTACCTCCAAGATTGTCAGGAACACGAGTAGGGTGTTGCACCAGTTGCTGTAGGTCATGGAGGATAGCAAAGTTGAATGCTAGTTCACCAGGGTGGTCAGTGAAGGGAGAGGAAAGGCAAAGTTGGTGGTAAATATTGAAATCTCCAAGGATGGAAATTTCCGCGAATGGATAGAGAATGTACTCCACTTTGGAAGTTAAATAGTCAAAGAATTTACTATAGCCAGAGGAGTTAGGGGAGAGATAGACAGCACAGATGAATTTAGTTAGAGAGTGACTGTTTAGTGTAAGCTAAATGGTGGAAAACTCGGAAGATTCCAGAGCGTGAGGACGAGAGTAAGTTAAGTCGTTGTGCACATAGACGCAACACTCAGCCTTAGAACGAAAATGAGAATAGAGAAAGTAGAAAGGAAGAGACAGCTGTGTTTCGGTGAAGAAAAGATGAGGTTTAGTAGAGGAGAGATGGTGTTGTACATATTGAAAATTAGATGTAAGACCGCGAATGTTGCAGAAGTTAATGAAGAAAAAAATGAGGGAGGTGTCAAGATGTTTTTGGTCGTCACCGAAAGAGCAGTCCGACATGGGGACATTTTTGGTCCCCTCCCCAGAAGGGAATTCCGAGGCTGGATTTGGAGTCGCCATGTTTTATTTTAGATTTTAAGTGAAGAGTGAACATGTGTGTGTGGTAAGTGCATGTAGTTTTGTGTGAAGGAGAGTTGTCTTTAGAGAGCTGAGACTGTCCTCTTGAGTTGTGAGGCACAAAGGGAAGCGGGATGATAACTAGCTTTAACGGAAAGTTTACAGCACCCCCTGAACTAATGCTATTAGACCTCATTAGGAGTAAATTATCGTTTCGGTAGGTCTCTACTACCTCCTCCATTGGAGGATAATAATAGTAATAATAATAATAATAATAATAATAATGATAATAATAATAATAATAATAATAATAATAATAATAATAATAATAATAATAATAACAATAATAATAACTTCATCTTTTTTCTTTTTTCCTTCTTTTCTTTTTCTTTCTTTTCTTTTCTTTTCTTTTCTTTTCTTTTCTTTTCTTTTCTTTTCTTTTCTTTTCTTTTCACTACTACTACTACTACTACTACTACTACTACTACTACTACTACTACTACTACTACTACTACTACTACTACTACCACCACCACCACCACCACCACCACCACCACCACCACCACCACCACCACCACCACCACCTAGAAGATGAAATACCTTCCAAAGATGAACGAACATCTGTGTGCTTAGAAGTACAACAGTTTTAGAATGTTAACCAGTAGCGAAGATGATTCCTAGGGTTGAGTTTACGGTTAGAGACACTGACAAAGCAATACAAGAAACTGAAGAAGGATATCCGCAGTAATGTGACAGTTGAATTATGTAAAGAACGCACCACAAAAATTACTGCTGCCTCTGGTCATCCATCACTGTGGCAGCGTTGCGTCAGAAAATATGTATGTTGTACGTACATAATGTAGGCTACGGTGGATCTTCTTTAGCGATTTCTTTTGGGGTGTTACAAAGACATAGTGTGTGAACAGTGTTTGCAGGTAGCTAGAGAAGGAAGACAAGAAGAATATCTGATATTTTTCAAGATTCAGAGCCTTAACCATTGCACCATGAGTGTGACAGATAGGTTCATCCAATGTCCCAGCAATAGATGTTACTTGGTAGAGAAGTAAGATTACAATAGAAAAGTTGTAGAATTGCTGGCTGGTGTGATGGAATTTTAGAGAACCTAAAGGAAAGGTTTAATTAAAAATATTGTTTATATATCCAAGACCCTAATGTTTTGAAGATAAAAATAAAAAAATCTTTGGGTTCTCTTAGCAAGAAATTCGGAGTGACTTAGATTAACATTAAAGAAAGAGAAAAAAAGAAAAGAAATAGAACTGACATAATATTAATTGATATATACTGTGACACAATACCATGGACGTTTGATGATATAAATATGCACAAAACGCTTTCAGGGTTGGTATGGTACATGTGTTATTATTTGTAGTAATACTGTCCATGCATATAGCTTATATGGGGAAAAAGGCGTATTTTGATGGCAATTGATTGTAATAATATTATAAATCTTGCAACATGTACCTATGTGTACACAAATTGCATCTTAGAAGCCGTATCTGGAGCTCAGTTAGTGTAGATTTTAAACTTCTTTATGGGTGAGGATCTGTTTTGGATTTTCATCAGCGCTCTTTTTGTGCTAAAGGGTTACTAGCAAAGGTGAAGGATCCCTCTTAACTTAAACCATAATCGTTAACACGAGAAATCTGAGAATAAAGTCTCCAAACTCAAACTCAAGCAACGTAATTGCTTCTCATCTTAGGAACTGACTAGGAAATGTGCCAGTGTGCCCGCTGCTGTCACGCGCTGCCAGACGTAAAAGTATCCGAGATGATGCATTGCAAACCACCATCCTTATGAATTTGTTTCAAACTTATTTTTCCTGAAGCTTGCCACATGGATGAGGAATTGATGGGAGCAGTCTTGGCATTAGGGCCGCCCCTGCCTACACGCAGAACATGCGCAGTGCGTAGGACCCCGCGATCCATAGGGGGCCCCAATTTGCGGCAGAAAACGCATTTTGCGTTATTCTGTACCTAATATATATTTGGGATTGGGTAGGGCTGGGGGGGGTCTCGAAAACTTTATTTGCTTGGGGCTCCATTTTTGGTCAGCGACAGCCCTGCTTGGCATTGCTAATGTGAGAGTAGGAGTACTAGAAGTAGCACGACGGAGCTGTGTAATATACGTGATTATTGCTTATAATTAGTAGTATTAGCACTGAAGTGGTACTACTACTACTACTAGTAGTAGTAGTAGTAGTAGTAGTAGTAGTAGTAGTAGTAGCAGCAGCAGCAGCTGCATGGTATTGGTGCGGTAGTAGCGGTGTTTTTATAAGTAGCAGCAATAGTAGTAATGCTGGTGGTAGCTATGATCATGCTAACTTATGGCGAAGGGTTAATAGTTTTTGTAGTAATAGTATATAGTTATAGTTTCTGTTTTTGTTGTTGCAGCTGTTATTGCATACTTGTCAGATCTTACGCACCAAACGTGAGACTCACGCATTTTACCTCCATCTCAATCTTACACGCATTGCCTCTAAATATTAACGCTTATTTTCAAATATTTCCCAAATATTTTTCATGATATTTTCTGAGAGAAATTGTAAAACCGAATTTTCGGATTATAAAACGTCCGCTTTCCTTCAGTTTGTAAGCCTTTACCTGATAAGTCGATTACAGCCAATCAGCAATCGCTATATATAAATCTATCTCGTGCTTTGTTGTAGTGGAGGGGGTGTAGGGGAGCGAAGTCCCCTACATCCCCGACCAGGGCGTCGTCCTGGACCTGACTAGGGGTTGTGCTCCCTGGAACGCTATTTCTCACTCTTTTTGAGATTTCTCCTGTAGGGGTTAACAGTTATGTTGTTGTTGTAATAAGTAATAGCAGCAGCAAGGATTAGTTGTAGTAGTAACAGTACCAGCAGTGAAGTATCGTTTGCTAATACAGTACTACCTGTTATTCAGCAACACTTTCTCTGCAGGTGCTGACAGCCTACAGCTTGTTTGATGGTAGTTGGTCTCGTTAATAGATAACATACAGGAATGCAGGCGTTAAGTCGGGATGTTGAGGATGAGGTAGATAACTTTTGCGACAGTTTTGTCAGACAAGGATGTCTCGTTATGATAAGTAACATCACGTGAAGAAACTGTTTAAGTCAGAGTATAGCATTGGAAAACTCTACGGATATCGTTGACTTGTTTTTATTTGTCTGTTACGTTTTGTGTTACCTTTAGGCGATACATCATGTAAAAGCGAACATACAGTTACGCACGCCGCGTAGCACGGTTAGCACGCTCGACTCACAATCAAGAGGCCCGGGTTCGAGTCCCGGCGCGGCGAGGCAAATGGGCAAGCCTCTTAATGTGTAGCCCCTGTTCACCTAGCAGTAAATAGGTACGGGATGTAACTCGAGGGGTTGTGGCCTCGCTTTCCCGATGTGTGGAGTGTGTTGTGGTCTCAGTCTTACCCGAAGATCGGTTTATGAGCTCTGAGCTCGCTCCGTAATGGGAAAGACTGGCTGGGTGACCAGCAGGCGACCGAGGTGAATTACCACCGCCACAGTATCGTCATTGTTCACGGCTTCCTTATGCTAACTCCAACGGTTTAGAAAATGCTCCAATCACAGACCCAGAGATTTCTCATCGTGGCCCAGCTGTGTCATGGGGCAAATGGCGTTATATAGTGGAACCATACGCGCTTTGTGGGTCCGAGGGGTCTCTAAGCGCACGGGTTCGAATTCTGTCCATGGTCCAGTGTAGGTTGGGCTATCTCACTCAGGGCAATTGTTTCCTAGCGGGTGGGCTGTAAGATAGGAAGTACCTCAAAAAGTATCCCCTTTAGCTCATCAATTCTCATGAAAAGCCCACATGGTATAAAAAAAATAAGAAAAAATGCCTTGACCTAAGGAGGCTGTCAAGGTCCTTATACTAGTAGGTATATTTATGTTAGTTGGCTGTCATGCCCTACTAATTCACAGTACTGCTTACACATATTTTAACTAATTTCTTCTTTTTATTTATTGTTCTTTACAATATTACTCATAAAAGATGTAAATGTGTCATGAATATAATACTTACATTTATAATTGAAAAGAAAATTGAATTCCCATCCATCAAAGATTAAATTCAGAACATGTAACTTTTTTGCTACAATTTGCCAGAAATATTCTATACAAGTATGTACACTCACAAGCTGTTGTGTTCTTACCACCAATTATGTATATAGTAAATAATCTAGGTAACACTTTTTTCTACAGGTTTCTGGTCAGTATAATATCCATCTATGTGCTAATTATGTTTGTTGTAGAAACCTAATGGGGCTGTGTTTTATCTACTTATATCTAACTGACTGTGTTTGTTGTAACAGGAGCTTGAGGAGGCTCTGCTGACTGATGGCCTGGAGGACACTGGGAGCCCACTCTTGGTGGAGTTGACAGTACGCCTGGTGCAGGGCTGCCTCCCAGGCAAGGCTGTCAATGCCACAAACTACCAGAGCTACCTGAGAAAGCTTTTCAAACACAAATGTCAGGTATGTCCTTGTGTACGTATTAACCCTCAAACAGGAACATGACGCCACGTGGAGTCACGAACTAGTTGTTTTGTAAAAGTGTGCCATTTTTCACTCACGCACACCTGGCTCCGAGGTCTATGGGTCTGAGTTAAGTGTCTGTTGGTCATCAGATCTAGAGGAAGAAAGACGAGCTTCTTGCTGGCGATGCTCTTTCCTTCCTAGGTAAAGGCTGTGACACCAGGGCGACCCACAAGGTCTGTTTATGAAATATTAACTCATGAACATATGTATATGTGATATACAGGGCCATAGTACCTCTAACTCACACTAAATATGTATGGTGGGATTTGATAAAGAGTCCTGCTACATTTATTCTCTCGTTCTACATGTGTGTAATAGTTATTACTAGTTTTTCTTCTGGTTTCTTTCATAGGTAAATTTGACATGTTGCATCCCTGTAGATTGTGTGATGAGAGAATACAGTAGCTGTTGGCTGAGCAGATTGTAGATCTCACTGGTGAAATAATATTCACTGAAGTCCATGAGCCAGTTACAGCTGACTTCATTATTTATAGGAAATCACATTTTCATGAATCACCATGTTCTTTTGTTCAGAGCACCACAATTGGGGTAGAGAGCATACAGTTTATAAATAATTTTCAAATAATGGTTCCAGTAATATGTTCAAGCAAAAGTTATCATGAGAAACTGTGTTGTGGGTATGCATGTTCTGTTTATTTGTTTATTTACATGTTTTTTTTTTTTTTTTTTTTATCAAAATGAGAAACAAAAATTGTTTATTTTCATTTGGTCAGAGCACCACAATTGGTAAGCAAATTAGGAATTATACACTGTTTCTTAGAAAGAGCAACAATTTTAGTTAGAGAATATTCAGCTTTCTTACTTTTCTTTTCAAAGAATTCTTATTTATACACTATATGGCAGTCACTGTTTGTTTGTTTTTTCAATTTTTTTTTTTATCCAGTCAATCATAAAAATTAGGTATAAACATGAATTTGTATGTTTTTACTTGCATGGTCTGACAAGATGTTTTCTTTTTCAAATCTGATCAAGTGTAACTTAGTAAAGATGATCCATATATTTTTTAGAAATATTTTTGCAGTAGGTCCAACTGGAGTCATGACAATTAGTTAGTGCATTTCCTTATAAGGGTTAAGAAATATTCATGTTTTCCTACATTTTTTCTTAAAATGCCATAGTTATATTACAGTGAGATCTGCAATATTGAGAGGATCTGCAAGTTTATTGCTGTTATAAGTCACATATATATCACATAACTCCTTGTGTCTTTTGGTCATTGTATATGAAAGAACTTATGAAAACGTTCAAAAGCCATTGGAGTTCTAGAGTTGATGAGGAATATTACTGTACATACATAGTGCTTATGCAAATACAGCAATATTATTGCTGTTGTTTTTACTCAATTTTTGCATGTTTTAAGTGTTCATGAAGGAATGTAGGTATATTTTTTGTAGTCATTTTACACATAAATTATCTTAAGATTACTCTATTTTAGAATTTCTTAACCTGCTTATTTTATATTTATTTTGCTACTTTTTAGGAAATAAGTAATGATTCTGGGCACCTTAGATTTTCTCTCTCTCTCTCTCTCTCTCTCTCTCTCTCTCTCTCTCTCTCTCTCTCTCTCTCTCTCTCTCTCTCTCTCTCTCTCTCTCTCTCTCTCTCTCTTGAATTTTTTAAAACATCTTGGTATCTTTATGATTTGTTATTAAAAACTGTGATTTTTGTAAGTTTTCTGAGTGGTTTGTAATGGATTATGAGGATTTATATAAGAAAATTAAGTATTCCTTAACATGTATCTTTAATGGATGTATTTAAGTATAGTCAGGAATAGACTAAAATTTTAAAAACTCTCTCAGGAGGATCCTACTCGAGAAAATTTGTTTGTGGAGGGAGACATGCGATGGCTGCCCCTCCGGAGAAAAGTGGAGATCCTTCATGCCCTTTGTGACTTTAGACTAGAAGCTGAGGATGTTCTTGATCTCTTAAAAGTAAGTCTCTTTTGCAAACAACGTACATTATTCTTATTATTATCATTATTATATTTTGAGGGGGGAGGTGGGAGGAAAGACAGGTTTAAGGAGTTGAATTTATTCCCGACCAGTTTTGCCTACAGCTTCTTCAGGGGAACTAAGTTTGCTTCAGTCCAAAGCCCCCTTATATTGTAATGGTGGAGACTCACCTTGTGCCGCCAAACCTAAATCTGCTGATTGCTGATTGGTTCCTGTGTCATCTGCCCATGACTTGGGAGTGCAGAGTGCTGCAGCAGGATCAGCCTACTCAACATCTCCCAGCCTCTTGTTTATGTTTTTCTTCTTGCTGATATATCACGCCTCCAGCACCTTCCTTTTCTTCTTGCACAGGCCACAGTGCAAGACCCTGGCACCCTTCCAGTGAGGCAGATGCCCTGCCTTATGTACGTGGTTCACCAGGGCACTGGATGTGCGGTGTTCCCTCACATCGGCAAGGTGCTCTTTCACCATCACCACGCACCCTGGTTAACCACGTAGATAAGGCAGGGCATCTGCCTGACTGGAAGGGTGCCAGGGTCTTGCACCGTGGCCTGTGCAAGAAGAAAAGGAAGGTGCTAGTGGTACGATACATCAGCGGAACAAAAACATCAAGAAGAGGACGGGAGATATCGTGTGGGTGGATCCTGCTGCAGCACTGCACTCCAAAGTCACAGGCAGATGACACAGGGACCAATTGGCAACCTGGATTTGGGTTTGGCAGCACACTGTGAGTCACCATTATCCAAATATAAGGGAGATATAAACTGGAGTAAACTCAGTTATCCTGAAAGATCTATAGGCAAAACTGATCGGGAATAATCTCAACTCCTTACAGCTGTGTTTCCTCCCACCTATCCCCTCCAACTTATCTAAATGTCTCTGTACATTATTATCATTATTATTATGGAATTCTTTCTATATTATAAACTAATGTTAATTATCTTATAACTCAAGTTTAAATGCAGTGATTCTTGTGAATTTTTATGCAGTCAAATTTTTATAATCAATATCTAAGGAAGTAAAAATCTCATTAAGAATGAAATAATATTTCAAGTTGAGGATATCAGGTGTCACTTGTGTGAGCACCCTTCCATGCAAGGCCCCCTTCTCTATTTTCTACATTAATTTTTTTAAAGAATTGGAATCAAATTATTACTTACAAAATTAATGAACCTCTAATCAGCCTGCCACAATACTTATTTTTCTGCTTCTGTAAGAAATCTTTACTGGTGATATATTGTTGACACAATCTGGTATTGTATCATATATTTCTGTCAATGTATTCCAAGTATTTTGTAAAATCTTATTGTGATATTATACTGTTTGTCTCTTTGCAGAACTTAGAATCCGATAGTTTAAGAGTGGAGCCCCTTGGGTATGATGATGGTGGCTCTACTTATTGGTATTTTTACGGTACCCGCCTATATAGGGAAGACCACTCCCTGTACCATCCACACAGACGAAAACCAAAGGACAAAGAAAAAGAAGATAAAAGAAAAAAGAAGCGTAA
The DNA here is from genome assembly GCF_017591435.1 of Portunus trituberculatus. Classification (NCBI taxonomy): domain Eukaryota; kingdom Metazoa; phylum Arthropoda; class Malacostraca; order Decapoda; family Portunidae; genus Portunus; species Portunus trituberculatus. The sequence continues at coordinate 34,605,409 of NC_059301.1, forward strand.
GAAAAAAGGTCATAAAAATGAGGAAAGTGAAGAGGAGACTGACTTACCTAAGGCTGTGTGGCAGGTATGGCTGTGTTACAACTGTTCATCTTGCCTCGTGATGTGTATAGTTACTCACTCAAAGACACTATGTATGAATATGACTGATAGCTGGTAAAAAAAGTGTACTGGAAGGTAATCAAGATACTAGGTGCAAAACAAATTGTGCTCATAGTTGCAAGGTAAGGCTGGCCTGGTGTAATGACACTCTCTATCCTCTTACTCTCTTTAGGCGGGGCAACTGACTAGTGCATTTCCAAACCACTAAGTCTAAGATATCAATACCATCACAATAATGGTTTAAAGGTATTCACTCTCAAGAAAATTTGTGGAAGTAAATACTACCATAAATCATTTACATAATCACACTATATTACTATTGACAGTTGTATAAATGTATGAATGTATCATTATTTACTTCTGCTGATTTATGAAGGCTGAATACTTTTGGTATTATTTTGTTAGCAATTGTATTCTAAAATACCAACGTAAAACAATATTTCTTGAAAGTGAATGATAGTATTATCTTACACAATAAAGGTGTATTGGGTCACATGTGTACCGAACAATTGCTTCACTTGTGTATTGGTACATCTGTGGCTCCAATAGACCTTTCAATAAACTTTTGCAAACATCAGTATATAAGCAATTTGTGTGTAAATTTGTATTTTTTGTAACTAGATATGTTACAATGGTACCATGTATTAAGTTGAAAATGTCGTGGTATTAATTATACTTATATGCTCTCCCCCCCCACCCCCCAAAAAAAAAGTAAGTTTAAAAGACACATAAAGTTTTAGACATTTTACTTCCAAATATAAGCATTGCATTGTGTAACAATAATCAAGTGTAGAGCAAAATTTTCCTCATAGCAAAAAAAAAAAAAAAAAAAAAAAAAAACAGACAGAATAAAAAGAAGAATCCTAATAAAATAAAACTTTGCTTTCCTAAGAGAGAAAATAATGTTCCACAGTCACCTATTGGATGGTAATAAGTAGGCTATGTATGTAAAAAGAAAAATGAATAAAAGTTCTTTAGATCACTACTTATTATGTGGAATACTGGGTTATTCTAATGAATGAAAGATTATTTATGAAGAAAATACCACTCAGCAAACAATTACCATCAAAAAGGAGAATTTCCTCCATAATAGATGGTCAGTTTAATTTCTGTTGAAAAAAAGAAAAATGCACTTTTCATAACTAGTTATCTTAGGTCATATCCATACTAAGTCATTTATGCATCATGAAAACTACACCAAAGAACGGAACAAGAATATATCATCAGTGTGTTACAAACTGGTTCATATGTGCAGCAGCCTATGCACCAATACACATTAGAGAGAAAAATTTTTTGTGGTTAACGATTTGTTATGTTTGTGTACCATGGATCTTAATGCTCTACCTTACAGTCCACCCTCTCACAATGAAGCATATCTCCTCTCCTCTGCAAAAGTCCAATGGACACTGGCATGGTGGTGGCATGAAGGGTTCTGTGAGGCAGGTGAGATAGCAGAGTTGCCAAACCCAATTAGTGTGAAAAAAAAAAAAAAAAAAAAAATGGAAGTGGTCTGAGCTCCGGGAGATGGTGAGTGAGGGATATGGCCTTTAGCTCACTTACCTTACACAAGCAATAATTTAGTTTCTTATATGCAACAAAAACTTACCACATTTACTCAAATATCTAATACATATAGGGAGGTAGTGGTATAGTGGATAAGGTGGTGAGCCTAGGATCAGGCAGACATCCATGCATAGGTTCAAATCCCACCGAGTATGGCCTTGAAACTTTGCCATTTTTGTCGAGTGGTTTAAAGTTGCCTACATGTCACCATGATACACAGGTTGTAGGTGGTTACGCCAAAGATGGGCATGGGTGGTGTGGGCTCTAATATGGGTACCACTATAAATAAAATTGCCTACACCACAAATGGGTGGAAGCTAAACAGCATTTCCAGTACTCTTCAAGTTACCTACAGATGCTATAAGCCAGAATGTAAAAAATAAAATAATAATAAATGAATGAATAATGGGGAAAAAACAACAACTTTGCAATGACAAATATTCAAGTGTCTGTTCGTATGGAAGAGTTCAAGATGGGAAAGCTTTTAGTTAAAGTCATTGTGTCTTTATTGTAAAGATTACTTGATAACATGGATTTAGTATTTGATTTGCTTCATAGACAGTGACTAAAGGCATCTCCTTGTTCACAGGTCCAGTGTTTCTCAGAGGAGGATTGGAATTTGCTAGCAGAGAAGTTTGAGGAATGTTCCTCCAAGCTTGAACGTAGCTTGTTGCAGACTCTTCGGGAAGACTTCTTGCCAGAAATTCCTAGACTTTTTCAAGAAAAAGAGAAAGTAAGTGCAATGCCTTGACATAGCCATGGGTATAGCATTGTTGTAGTGATTTTGGAGTTGGCAGATCCAGGCTCTTTCATAGGCTCCTTAGAATTTGGGAAGATTTATTGCAAAAATAAAAACTGTCCTACCTCAATATCATTGTTAATAAAGTGAAAACAGTGCCTTGTCTTGAGGTCACAAGTTTGATGATGGCCACAGTATATAGTTTCTAAGTACAAGAGGTAGTAGTCTTTTGTAAGCCTTTAATGATACAATATTTATTATCTAGCTTCAGGGCTGTTATTTAATTCAGCAGTTTCAAATACCTGAAACTCAACAGTTGTTATCGCTTTGCTATGGAGATATATATAGAAAAAAAAAAGCTCACACATTGCTGATGCTGATAGTCTTTTTGCATAACAGGTCATTGCTAGGCATCATGTTTTGTAAAAAATATGTGTAATTTATGCTCTGCTCTATAAATGTTAAGAAAAGGTTTGCAAATTTCATTGTCAGGAAAATTATGCTTTATACCTGTTAAGAAATATGTAGAGTAAAGTTAGGTTGTAAGGACTTTCCATTGGTTGATTGTACAGTTTATGTTTTGATTTTGTGTCAACTTCCCTATCACTGGTGGGTCACACACCCCTATCACTGGTGGGTCACACACACACACACACACACACACACACACACACACACACACACACACACACACACACACACACACACACACACACACACACACACACACACACACACACACACACACACACACACACACACACACACACACACACACAAAAAAAAAAACATTAGCAGATGTCTCAAGATTTTATCAATGCAATTATAGCTTGTGTTGACATTTAGTTGTGAGTGCTTCTGCACTTTCCATTTTATTTAATTTACAAAATTAGGGAGAGGAAAGGAGGGCTGAGGGGCTGTTCAAAACGGAAGAGAAAGAGAGGTGGTGAGTAGCTTAGAGGGAGAGTTTTTATGTATTCATCTCCTTCCATACCAAGCTTAACTTCTCCCTTGTCTGATTGTGAGAATGAAAACACAGTGTTGAAAGTAGTACAAGTATTATTTAAGTGATTTCTCTTTGTAGTATTGGGCGGTCAAGGTTAACTAAACTTTTGGAGAACAGTGCCTGTTATGATATAATTGATAAGATGTTATACTATACATGAATCTCAAGGTCAAAGCTGTCATCAGTGGGTGGTCTAATGGCTAACATCACAGTTTAAAGAAATAAATGATAATTGCCTTTTCAGTCAAGACTGTCAGATCTTGTATTGAGAGCATCATTTCAACAGATTCAGAGGAAACGCATGATGGAATTTGCCCCGAGAAGATCGTCAGGTCGTGTCCAGAAGTTGAGAGAAAAGAAAGAAGAAGAAGAGAAGAAAATGGCAATTGAAATTGTAGAGCAAGAAAAGAGGAGGCAAATTGAGGAGGAGAAGAAAAAGAAAAAAAAGGAAGAAGAATCCATACCTACAGAAAAGGTTGAGAGGTAAGTTTTGTAACTACAAAGATGTGGATTGCTTCAGTCTTCAGCCTAGTAACTTATTATTCCTGATTGATTTCCATAGTATGAGATGCTCACGAATAATAAAATGTTCAAATCTATGAGCTTTAGTGACATAATTAAGTGGACCTTTATACTCATCTTTCAGGAATCCAACAGAAATAGGTTTAAAAGTGGAAGGATAGTTTTTTTGCTGATATGAATCACATAGTACTGTAGTAAAACTCTCTCTCTCTCTCTCTCTCTCTCTCTCTCTCTCTCTCTCTCTCTCTCTCTCTCTCTCTCTCTCTCTCTCTCTCTCTCTCTCTCTCTCTCTCTCTCTCTCTCTCTCTCTCTCTCTCTCTCTCTCTCTCTCTCTCTCTCTCTCTCTCTCTCTCTCTCTCTCTCTCTCTCTCTCTCTCTCTCTGTCCAACTTTGGGACATTATAGAAGCAGTGAGAAAGCTTGTGAAGGTTGGATGAATATGCCACAAGAGGTGCATTGGCAGGAATTCTGTGACCAGAACACTGACTGTAATTGTGGGTTTGATGACATGTTATTAATTGGGTCTAGGTAGTGAGCCAGACACAGTTAAGTTGAGGTCATGCTCTGATTCCTCGTTTTATGATCTTCACTGTTGTTATGTATAACTTTTGGATCATCATAGAAATACGGTATATGGAATTAATCTGAGTGTGGCACAAATTGTCCTTAAGAGACTTATTGATGATTTCATTCCTATCTTAACACTAGGCACACAAATGTGTCTGGCACATTATCATTCATGGCAAGATGATCACCAATAAGGCTAAAGTAATTTTAGTTTAGCCTATTAGTCATCTCATATTGCATATGTAAGAAAAGTTAAAACTGAACATCAGGAAAGGACAAAACTTTGTTTTGCATATATGTGCACTAGGTGCACATCATTGTAGGAATTTAATCACCAATAAGTCTCTTATGGACAACTTGTGGCATACTCAGATAAATTTTTCCTATTTCTTCTGTCAGTATTCAAACAATAGATTTGTCATTCCTGACTGAATTGTACTACCTAGTCCACTACCAAGCTTCTTCCTTAATTTCCACAATATTACATGACATTTATTTTTCTCTGTTTCTCTTATCATTTCTGCTCATTGCTTTATATGATGTTCCTGTTACCTTAAATATCCGATTCAAATCGGTAATTGTCTTTCAGGAAAGCTATACGAGAGGTTCTAAAGGAAGAAGTGATACAAGAGAAAGCCTCACCACCAAAGCTAAACAAATTACCTCGGGAAAGGAAAAAGAGTGAAGGTCAGGACCTTAAGATTCGAGACAAACTTGAGTGTTCATTGGACCTGTATGAAATTAATGATGCATCAGATCACAACGAGGTTTGGGAGGAGCCAGTGAAAAAGATCAAGGGTGGACGCCCAAGGAAAAACAGTACAGATGATCCAGAAGACAAGGCTAAAGTTAGCAGAGGAAGGAAACCAGGACGAGGCAGAAAACCTGGAAGTCCGAGGAAACCTGTCTCACAAAAGCTTGTCACTAAAGAGGAATTTACTGATGAAGAGACTGAAAATGAGACTTCAAAACCTCAGGTAAACTTCTCCATAATTTCGGATGGTGTATATATCGTTTATCCAGATGTAGATTTGTGTATATCTTATACTTTGAGCTGTGGGTTAATATCAGGAAAGATATTGAAGTACTGTATGTCTTGAAAGTGAAATTTCCTCATCAAAGTGTCTGAAAATTTTCATATAACAGTGTTAATGTGGAAAGATGTGAATAGGGTTTCATTTTCTCTCTCTCTCTCTCTCTCTCTCTCTCTCTCTCTCTCTCTCTCTCTCTCTCTCTCTCTCTCTCTCTCTCTCTCTCTCTCTCAAGAGAAAAGTGAATCTGTGACAGATTAATTATCAGTCCACCATAATCTTTGCTATCTTTCCTCAACATTTTCATATGAATGTCTAGAACAAAGTAAGCTAACATGTAATTAATTTCTGTTAATTTTTATATAAATTTTTGTAATGTTTTGAGACATGGGAGAGCTTGGGTAAAATTTGTTCATCATTGAATCAAAATTTCTTTTTTCAGGTGTACAGTGGTCGCAAAACCAACAACTCCTTATCATCAGTAGCATTTTCTCTGAATAATGCAGCTGTGGTGCCTGAACCAGCAGTCACCAATGTCAATTCTGTTACCTCTCCACCCACTAAGAAAAAGGTCAAGAGTGCTCACATGTAAGTGCTACAGATGAGTGATGACTGCCTTGACACCTGCTGAAATACAGTTTTCTTGGTTTCTATGATGATATTATGTCATACACTAGGTTGAGTTAGGGGTTCATGCTTGAAATTCTTAACTTGTTAGTGAGAGAAAATTAAGTTGAAATGTAGAACTAGGCACATACAGTCATTATCTTGATTTAATTTTACATGGCACATAAAATCATAGAAAGAAACTGATAGAGTAGTATTCAAAACAGTTAATAGAACTAAGTGTGGAAAAATTATAAGTTTTCAGTTAATGTGTCTGTGCATGTCATTCTTTTGTTTTTTTCTTATTCATGTACTACTTTCCATTGTATACTACATTGTAAAAAAAAAAAAATTGTTGTTGTGTAACTTAGAATGTTATCTTATATTTTTGTTATTTTTATCTTTCTAGGGTCCTGCAAACAGAAGATGACCTTAGGACAGGAATGTACAAAGTTCTTGAGCATCTGCGGGACCATGAGGATGCGTGGCCTTTCCATGACCCAGTGGAGGAAGAGTATGCTCCCAACTACTATGCAGTCATCCGCAGACCAATGCACATTTCCCGGGTCAGTGCGTCTTATTGAACAGATTTGTTTAGTGATGATGGTAATTGAAAATTGTCCTTTAGGTAACAGCAATAAGGTCTTTTATTATGTATGGATATCATTGCACAAGTTTTTTTTTTCTTTTTTATTATTGTTATTATTATTTATTTATTATTATTATTCATATGATAAAACTTTTTACATAATTGTCAATAATTAAGTGAAATGTTTTGAACAAGTGAGATGTTCATGCCAGAGTAATGCCATAAAATGTTCAAGGAAAGTTTTGAACAGTACTCATAGATTTGATATGTGAATATACAGTGGAGACTCAATACTCTAACATCTTAATAAAGTAAAAGTCCTGAAATCTGGAAGTCATGGGGGTTCAGGCATTCCGGATTCTAGGATTTTCCGGATTGTAAGATAATAAGGCTGAAAGTAAGATTAAAATCTTGAGGGTACTATGTAAACCCCACTAAACTAATCCCAACTTGCTATATCTTTTTGTAGTACTGTCATAACATCTTACAGGGATTGCTACTACCACCAGTCCACTGTGTACTTCCTCACCACACCACACAAGATTTACGTAGGCTTTTTTTTTTTCTTGAAGATTTGCCAGACTATGGGGGGAGTGGCATGGGCCTTTCCAACCATTATGGCGGCCCATATGTGATGATTGCTCTTTTCCTACTTGTCAACTTGTATTTGTGTAGGTGATTTCACTATTTTATGTAGGCTATTCCACCATCCACATATACTGAGAAGTTTGAGTGATTGTACTGTACTGTACCCCACATAATATGTATACAGTGCACAATGCTTATGTCACACTATAAAATAATTTTAAGTATAATGCAAAACACATTTCATAACATGAAACATTTACTGATGTCTGATAAAGGGAAACAAAAAGAAAGGAAGGCCTCCAACATCATACGCCAGCCAATCACGTTACCGGCGTCGAGCGTACACCAGCTGGACCACCCACACAACACACACACACACACACACACACACACACACACACACACACACACACACACACACACACACACACACACACTTCACAAGCCAGAGGACCGGGGTTGGATTCCCCGGCCGGGTGGAGATATTTGGGTGTGTCTCCTTTGACGTGTAGCCCCTGTTCACCTAGCAGTGAGTAGGTACGGGATGTAAATTGAGGAGTTGTGACCTTGTTGTCCCAGTGTGTGGTGTGTGCCTGGTCTCAGGCCTATCCGAAGATCGGAAATAATGAGCTCTGAGCTCGTTCTGTAGAGTAACGTCTGGCTTTCTCGTCAGAGACTGCAGCAGATCAAACAGTGAAAAACACACACACACACACACACACACACACACACACACACACACACACACACACACACACACACACACACACACAAAAACCTGCAAAAAACTACGAATGGAAACACTAGAGAGAGAGAGAGAGAGAGAGAGAGAGAGAGAGAGAGAGAGAGGAATTACCACCAGATAGTGGAGGATGGGAGGTGACGAACATGATCTCTCTCTCTCTCTCTCTCTCTCTCTCTCTCTCTCTCTCTCTCTCTCTCTCTCTCTCTCTCCGTCTGTAAGCTGGTGGCTGTGGCTGTTAAAGCTGACGAAACAGAGAAAAAATAAACCTTCATGCGAAAACTTATTCTTGTCTGCGATATAATAGTTACATATATTCATTTTCCTAGATAATATACGTATCTAAGAGAACGAATGGCTGCTGGTTTTCTTGGGTACACTCATCTAAAATGCTTATGACCCACAAGACGTAATAATACGTCCCCGGACTGGAGGTAAGGCTTCTGGATGTATATATATGTCACCGGACTGGGGCGCGTAGCCACCATGACGTATATATACGTCCCCGGACTGAAGGGGTTAACCCCTGACTTGAAATTCCATTGAGAGTAAGCAAAGCAAGAGTGCATCATAGTACAGTGAAAGGTTTAATGAAAGTAAAAATTATGAAGTTTAACATTTAGGCAGTTAAATTTAGTTTAATTAATTATAATGTACACTAATGTATGTATGTACGTAACTTTATAATGTTGATGATCTTAGATTTATGTTTACGTCGCTTACGACGCTAAACCACGTAAGACGGAATGACGCCTAATATTATTTTTTATGTTTTTATGGGCGCGTTCGTAACCACGAAACGTCGTAAGTTGAGACCGTCGTAACCCGAGGACTCCCTATGGAGTGAAGATGGTGGCCAGCAATGCTATAGTTTTCTCGCCTCTCGTGTCTGTGAATAATATCCAGCTTCACTTTGAAAGTAAGAGACTTCCTGATCTTCTTAGGAACGTTAGGCCACATTGCAGGGCGTTTTGGTGGTAAGTTGAGCGAGTGAAGATGAGCTGCTGCTGACGCTGTTATGGGAGTGAGTGGTGCGTGTGTTGTTTACAAGGTTTAATCTTGATCTTGATCTTGATTCTACAGGTGTCCCAGGATTTCTCCTGAGGCAGGCCTTAGTATTTGCGGCTCCTGGTGTATTCAAAAGCTTGTCGGCTTGCGTGATATGGCGGGGCGCTTTCAAACTTGGAAAAAATTACCTGGATAAAACTTCGTTAAATCGAGTTTGGTGTTCGTTAAATGAGCAGATGGTAGTAAAATTAAACCTTCGTTGTAGCGAAATTCCGTTGTGTGAACCTTCGTTAAACGGGGGTTGCCTGTATCTGATAATCAAACGGCCGCACACATGATTGTAGACCTCTTTCTTCCCACTGCCACTATTGTCCTATTCTGATACCAGTGTTACTGGTAATACCAAAGCAAAATACTGATATTCTGGTATACCAGATACCGGTGCGCATCTCTTGTCCCGCCGCAGTCGTGAGAAACACATCTTTCTTCTGCGTTCTGCCAGCAGTTTTTAATTTGAAAACTTATAATGGCAACAATGAGGCTTACTAGTAGTGAAAGTAAGGAATCTAGTGAGAATGCAAGTGTTAGTGAGTCACAGTCCTCCACTAGTAGGTTCACAGGAATCACACCAGGAGAAAAGTTACCAGATGTTTTCATGGATGGTGACTCATCCTCCATTGACCTCCTTCCTCCTTGGCCAAGGGAAACAAAAATTGGTATTGGAAAAAAAAGGCCCACTGAGGTGCTGGTCCCTAAACAAGTGCAATAAACAATTAAGGGACATCCATGATGGAAAGAGGAATCAACTTTTTTTTTTTTTTTCTTTTTTTTTTTATACTGTGTGAAGAATGTATGAATAGGTAGGTGCATGTAGTGTTGTGTGAAGGAAGAGAGTTGTCTTTAAAGGGCAGGCCGTGACTGCGACTGCCCCTTGTGTTGTGAGATGCAAAGTGACATGTTCAATGAAGTCACAGCTGGCTTCAATGGTAAGTTAACACTCTGAGCCAGTGTTATTAGACCTCACTGGGAGTAATTATCGTTTCGGCAGGTGTCTACTGTCTCCTCCAACAAATGTGAAGCTATTTTTGAGTATTATGACTTTGAATGTCTTGTTCTGTTATCTGTATTATTATTGTTAGAGATACAGTGTTGAACAGAATTTTATTTAAGGAAATATTTTCATTGTTGATCTTTGTTCTGCTTTATGAATGATAGACCTACAATATAGCATCAAAGTTGATGCATTTATTTCAAATGTGGAAATATTTGTATGTTAATATCACTTATTAATTTGCAACAATCAGATGGAGGAGCGCCTGGATGCTGGCTACTACTCCAACCTGGCCATGTTTGAGGGAGATTTTAAGCTTATGATGGATAATTGTAAGCTTTATAATGGGCCAGAGAGTGGTAAGTATTTTTATTTTTTTTTTCATTTAAAAGTTATTCTAACATTTATTCTTGCAATAATTCTTAACCATATGTTTAATTTTCTGGACATTTGTACAAGAATGAGGCACTTTTTTAAATTTTTACTCTTGATATTTTTGATCTCATAACATTGTTTTTAGCATGTTAAATCTTTCTCAAGTCAGCAAGTGCAAACTGTCCAAGCTGTTTAAATATATCTGTTTCTATTATTTGTCTCTATCAAAATTTTTAGTCTATCATTGTTATTTTACTATTGTTGTTATTATTATTATTATTATTATTATTATTATTATTATTGTTATTAATATTATTGTTATTATTTTTATTTTTATTATTATTATTATTATTATTATTATTATTATTATTATTATTATTATTATTATTATCATTGTTATTATTACTGCTACTGTTATTGTTGTTGTTACTAGTTTTTCATTTTGATATTTTGTTTTATTCATATTTTTATTTTTATTCATATGATTTTTTTTAATTTATTGTTATTGCTATTATTTTGTTTATTTTTTATTTTATGAAGTACCAAATTTTAATATCTCATTTGAGTGAATCCTTCATTCATAGCCATTCCTTATGAACCACTCAGCTGGTCTTCTCTGAATCTGTATCATGTATGTACTTTGCTTTGCAGGAAATACTTATAAAGATTGTGATTGATGAGTTACATAATTACAGTTATACAAATAAGTGTGTATGTATATTATCAATTTTGTTTTTACTTACTTCAATTCACAGGGAGTAATCATTGTAAGAGGGAATTACTATTAGTATATGTATGTACCTTCTAATTATTTTTAATCTTGTTCTTACAGAATACACACACATGGCTTACACTCTAGAGAAAGTGTTTGCAAAGCTCAAGGCAAAGTACCTTGAAGCAGACCTTTCTTCTGATGAAGAAATGTACATAGATATGAGTTACCAGCAGTCAGCAAAGAGAAAGAACAAGAGGAGAAGTAATAGTGACGAAAAAGAAAATACACGAATAGATAGTGGAAAAATTTTAGCAAAGAAGAGAGGACGCAAAAAGAAGAAAGTAGGAAGGAAGCCAAAGGAAAAACATAAAGAGGATGGGAATATTACACCTGAAAAAGACAAAGAGTGGAAGAAAAACAAGTTGAATAGAGAAAGAGACAAAGAGAAGACAAAGAACAAAGAGAAACCAAAGATTGATGCACCTGTATTTGGTGATGATAATGATGAGATGGCAAGAGAAGATGAGGATGATGAGGATGATGATGATGATGAGTTTCCAGAACCTCCATTGTTAGTAAGAGAAGATCCCTATCCTGAGGAGGATGAAGAGGAAGAGATGGATGGTGTGGAAGAAACACATGAACCTTCTTCATTTATTGATGAGTCTCATGGTGAGGAGGAGGACGAAGATGAGGTGCAGGTAGCAACACCTTTAGTAGAGAAGGAAGAGAGAAAAGTGCCAAGGAACAAAACTGGGAAAAATAGGAAAGAAGAAAACAAGAAGCCTTTGTTGAGTGACCATGTTGATGATGACGATGATGATGATGATGACATGGAACCAGATGTATGCATGTATTATAACAATAATGACTACCACAGTGATGATGATGATGATGCTAATGATGCTGGGGAGGGGGAAATGGAGTGCAAGGGAGAGGAAGGGAAGGGGGAATTGGAAGATGAGGATGAGGAAGAGGAAGAGGAGGAGGAGAGGACTACTGATTATTTGAGTGAGAGGCATAGTGAATTGTTTGGGGAAATTGATGATATTGATGATGATGAGGAAGAAGGGGAAAAGAAGGCAGTGACAATAGCTGTAGATGGTGAAGATGAGAAAGTAAAACACAATCACTTGGGAAAATCTAGCCGGAAAAAGAATGGAGGAGGTAGCGGAAAAGAGAAAGACAAGAAAAAACACAAGCATGGTGAAAAGCACGACAAGCACCATCATCATCATCACCATCATCATCATCACCATCATCATCACCATAAGAACAAAAACAAGGATGGAAAGCATCATAAAAAGAAGAATAAACATGCTACTGAGAAAGACTCCAAAAAGATACTGAAAGTTGAAGATGTTTATGACTACTCTGAAGAAGAGGACCCTGGGGAGAAAGCTGTGGAAGAGGAAGCACCAGTTCCTCCTGCTACTAAGGTGAAGGAAGAACCAGCAGTAAAGAAGAAGAAGAAGATAAAGCATCGTGGAAAGCATGAGAAACATGGGAAGCATCACGACAAGCAGGAACGACGCAAAGAGGGAAAAGTTAAGGAAGGAAAGAAAGAAGGAAAGAAGAAAAACAGCAAAAAGAAGAAAATTCCAGCAAAAAACATGGCAGCAATTGATGCTCTTTCTGCAGCAACTGAGCAGACTCTGAAGGTCAGTTTTTTTTCTGTTTGTTAACCCCTGATGAAGTTTGCATTGAGTTTTGTTCTTTTCAGTTGCTTTACTATCTCTTAGAATCAATGATCAGAAATAGATCTGTATTCTACATAATTATAAAAAAGTCCCTGAAAATACACTGTCTTGGACAAGGGACAAAGAAAATGTGCATGAGTGATGTAGTATAAACAATTAGGAGAAAAGGCCACTTGAGTGAAGGAGTGAAGGAGTTTTTAGTAAAGAGCAGGTACTTGAGCAAGCAAAGAGGGAATGTTTGATCAGAGAAATAGAGGCTGCTGTCCTGTTGCCACCTTCTTGGGGCATTATAGAGGGAACAAGACATCAGAGAGAGAGAGAGAGAGAGAGAGAGAGAGAGAGAGAAAGAGAAAGAAAGAAAGAAAGAAAGAAAGAAAGAAAGAAAGAAAGAAAGAAAGAAAGAAAGAAAGAAAGAGAGAGAGAGAGAGAGAGAGAGAGAGAGAGAGAGAGAGAGAGAGAGAGAGAGAGAGAGAGAGAGAGTGTGAGAAAGAACAGAATTAACATCTCTTAGGCCAACAGAGAAACCATTTTGTTTGCAGTCAAAAATTTGAGTTTTGGTGTATCAATCCCATCATTCAGTGTAGAACATCATTTTTAGTATACACTATGATGCCTTGTAGGCTAAACCTATAGCCAGCTTGTAGGTAAGAAAATGTCAGAGTTTTAACAGGCCTTCTCATTCCGCAGGATATAACAACAATGCTTGATGAGTCTAATGTTCCTCGCATCAGTGAATATTCCTCTGCCAGTAACTCACCATCTCGCAAGGTCACTGCAGAGGAGTTTGAGGCTATTGCATATAAAATTGAGGCGGAGTATAGAAGAAAACTGATGATGGATGAACCAAAGGATAAAGACAAGAAAGCTCATAAAAAGAAGAAGAGAAAAAATAGTGATGGAGGAGAGGGTGAAGAACCAAAGAAGAAGAAAATCAAGAAGGAAAAGAAAACTGAAAATGACAAGGACAATTTAGATAACACAAAGGAATTATTCAAAGACATAAAAGATGGAAGAATAAAACCAGGAGCCATAATCAAGTCTAAAGACATAGCAAAAAAAGAGGGTGTTGTTAAAAAGGAAACAAAAACATCTACGGAGGGGAAGCCTAAGACAAAAACTAATCCTTTTGGAAAGATTAACAAACAAGAAGACTCTAAGTTAACCACACTCATAGCAAAAGCCAAAGAATCACGTATAGGCCTTGTCCCCAACAGTGAAGTGGGAGACAGCCCTAAACTCAGCTTAGGCAGCATCATTCGCTCAGGGGATATTGGCACAGGCATGAAATCAACCCATGAAGCCAACAGCACAGATGATGAAGAGAAATGGGAACCAAAAGAAAAATGGGACAGCCCTTTTGAGAACAGATGGGAGAAAGTGCCAGAGAAAGAAGAAGCTCCATCTGTAAGAGAAGAAGATGAGAAAGAGGAAATTCCTGAGGTGGAGGATTTTAATGAAAGAATATGTGAAGAACCTCCCCCAACTCCTCGGGCACCAGAGATAAAACAGGAAAGGGCAACTCCTAACTTAAGTGCCTGGTTCAAAGCTTTTGGCACCCCAAAGCTGTCATGTGCTGGCCCTAAGAAGATGCCTGATGACTTAATGGGCAGTCCTAAGGAAATGGATGATTCAGAAATCATCAATGTAGAGGATGAAGGAGATGTGGATGTTGGTGAGCCATGTCCACTGGATGAACCTCCACCTTCACTATTGCCACCAGGCAGTCCAGAACCTCCAGTATCTCCAGAACCTCCAATCTCTCCTGAGAAACCGCCAGAAACGCCATGGTATGAGAAATTAGATGAAAAACTGGAAGATGAACCAATCTGGAAGAAAATGAAGGTATGTAAATTTGGTAATCATGTGGTATCTAATCTTTCATTGACATCTTACATCAGGCCTTGACCATTTACTTTGTTTTTTAGCATACCTGTTGGTGAAAAGTATTTGTCTGAGATATCTTTCTGAATAGAAGTTACATGTATAGTCTTCAGATTTTTTTTTAACTGCCTATCTTTACTCTGCATGTAAGCAAATGTAATGAAATATATTTGAAGATAAAAATAGCAAATTTTAAGTTTTCATAATTAGGACATTTTATGTAATCTTACCTTTTTATTTTTACCAATTCTGGCCATCACAGTTTTATATATGGAGGTAATAGCACTGCTATTGCTATTCATTTATATGCTATGTTTTCTTCAGTATCTTTACTAAGTACATTGAAATGAGTGTTTGAAGGTAGAGATATAATTGCTTCTTTGCTACTATCTGTTTTCTCTTTCTTTTTCCAGTTTATTGTACTAGGCCTGATTAAGACTGATGATTATACAGTGCAATATCTGGACCTATATACGTCTACATATATACTTCTTTTTGTTTGATAATTAACTCTGTACTTGAGGATATGAGACAGTCATGACACTTAATTGAAATGAGGACTTCACTGGACTCACATAGACTTCCTAGTCATCATGAATTATAATGAGAAATATTGAAAAAAAAATTTTTACATGACCATTCTTTTCACTCTTTCTTTTCAAGTTGCATACATGATTGAATTTTCTAATTTTTCACACTAGATGAGAGACCAAGGATACACGGTTGTGGACTGCAGGATGGTAAGAGTTGTATCTATCATGACCATTATCCTCTTTCAACTCCCACAGTTTATGAGGCTGTAAGATGCCCTGTATAGTATTCACAAGCCATGAATGGATGTTAATGAGAATAATGGTCAATAGATGGTTGGAGGGGAACATTTGGTGAAGTACTATTTTTCTTCACCAAACAAGGGGGCTATTACTCTTGACATTAGTTACCAACAGTTAGCATGACTAGTAACATCTTTCCACTTTTTATCAGTGTGTTTGTGTGTAGCACCATAACTAATTTAGTCATGCTGGGTAGACATACCCAGCATAGGAGCTGTAAAGATTATTCAGTGGAAATTAAGTTCCTAAACTATTCATATGCGTATTAAGTGCACACTAATTTGGTTAAGTAGGAATGGCTTGCAGTTTAAATTACAAGATTAGGGTAATGCTTGTTGACAGTGGTCTATTGTTAATCATTGCTCATATGTCTGTAAATTCTAGATTCAGATTCATAAACCTTCTATCAGAATTCTTCAGCATTTTTTTTTTCTTCTTTTTTTCTTTTCTGTTCTTCCAATGAAGGATTGTCTTTTATACAAAGTAATGTTTTGCTCAGAATATCTCATATTTTTTTTTCTAATTGTTATATTTTATTCTTTTCATAAACTTAAATAATCAGTTCAGTATAGAAAATGAGCATAATATTGTCAGCACTCACATTTAGTGTTTTCAAAAGAGTTTTAGATTTTATTAGGAGCAGACAATAAGTTACTTGCCATTATGGTAACAAAACAAACACAGATAATGGTGAATTATAGTGTCTAAATAAAACCACAGAATGGTTTTTCTTTTTTAGAAAGCAGCTTCACACTATATTAAAGGCACATTTTGAATGTAAATTATAAAAATTTTAATGTTTAAAAAGTACAAAGTATTAATTACCTGTGCTTCAAATTCCCACTTCTAAAGAGGGAACCAGAAATATTCTTAGGTTAGATTTTGCAGAAGGGATAACTTCAGCTGATATGTGAAACATTTTCATTATCATATATCTAAAGTTAGTGGAGGTTGTCCATATTAGTACTTCCTCTATCCTTAGATCTCAATCAAGACTGGCTGTAACACTTGTGTATATAATGATTAAATTTGTCCCTAATCCTATAACCCCGAGTCTTGACAATTTTTCACCAGCTAGCTGACATTTGAGTATCCCTCTCCCAATTAATACATTTGAACAAGTTTTTTTATTTGTCTTTAGCAAAAATCACAATCATATGAAGGGATAACATTCATCATCATCCTTTGCTGTTGTCTTTCCTACTAGATACTCTCACAAACAAACCTTCAACCATGCTCATTTCATTGACATATAGCATCTTATGTGGCAGTATATTTTATTTGTATTCCAAACTTCCTTAGAAACATTCAAGTCATATTGTTAACATCCATTCTTTCAGCTTAGTTTGTTAAACTTTTCTTTCTGTTGGGTTTGAGCAATTATAAAGATATTGTCATTCGGCCATTCTCATGCAGCCAGTTGGACATTCAAGAGAAGTAGATATCATTCTGGTATTATGAAACCATTCAGGTATTTTGTCTAATTATAAATCTAGTGCTACTGAAAAGTAGTTAATTTTCTTGCAGTTTTCTAATATAGGTCAAAGATAATGGCAAAAAAAATAAGATGATGGTGGTTATGATGACAGATAAAATCTTGAATCATATGAGCTATAGCTTTGTCCAAAACAGATGATTAGCTTCAGTATAGCCTAAACTGACACCAGACATTTACGGGGTGTCCCATAAGTTAATGTGCATACCTTGACATTTCATAATTCAGGGTAATTCAAAGTCAAAAATACTCTCTACACATATGTTGTGCTTTGCTTTACTTATGGGAAATTAATGTTGAAGTTGTGTGTAGTGAAAAGTGCACCCTTTTGTGGGCCTCCAAATCCTCCCTCCCTCCTCTCCACCTTGCTACATATTCTTGAGTAGTGCTGGGTAGCTTTAAACAATATTTTTTTTGTGTACAATCAATGCAGTCAAAGCCTTACAAAAAAAAGTAGGAAATGATATACCACATTTTTGTATGTGTCTGTGAAGAAAATGTGCAGGTTAAGTACTACTGTACTTTAAAAACTAGCACTTAGCAACCACTGTATTGCTGCATGGCCTCTACGGTTTCTTCATTAACACAAACATAAATTTTATTTGTCATTTGCTATCTGTTTCCTGCAAGGCTTTGAATGTGTATGTTGTAAACACACACACATTGAAAAACTGTTTGAAAAGTATGAGGGCCTGGAAATGAGTTATGACAATGTAAAGAGAGACTGTGCCGATATGAAGAAGGAAAATGCAGCACTGAAAGAGGAAGTTAAGCTAATTAAAGTGAATTGCGAAAAATGTGGAGAATCTCTAGGAAAAGTGATGGAGAAGCAGGCTGAATGGAAAAAAAGTCAGGAAGTGGAAAGAAAGGAGGTAAATTACAAAGTTGCAAGTCTGGAAAAGGAAATCAAAGAGTCAGGGGAGAAAACTTTGGGCCTTGCTGAAATTATAGATCAACAGATCATAGAAGAGAAGATAGCTGAGAAAGTGGTGAAGGTTATTAAGTCAAATGAGACATTGGTGAGGGAAACTGTAGACAAAAAGAGATGTGTGGTGATATTTGGTGTGGAGGAGGATAAGACACCGAGTAAAATGGAGAGAGAGAAAACATAAAAAGGTGATAAATAATATCATTAATGTGGTGCAAGAGGAGGAAAAGACCTAGTACAAGAAATAGAGGACTTCCATAGAATTGGAAAGTTCACAAGAGAAGGTATGAGGCCAATAAGAATCAAACTTAAGTCACAAAAGGATGTAGATGAATTGGTGGAGAAGTCATGGAGGCTAGCCCAGCAGGAAACAACAAGGAAGATTTGGTTGAGAAGAGATCTCGGTGAAAAGGAAAGAGAAATGTTAAATGAGTTGAGAAAGGAGGCTTTGAAAAAAATGAAGAGAGGACAGAAGAAGAGAAGAAAGAGTTTTTCTGGAGAATCTTGGATATGAGACTGAGGAAGTGGTTCATAACCCAGAAAAGTACAGCAAGAAAGGACTAAAGAAACTTACATATGAGCGAAATGTAATGTATTCCAACATAAATGGAGTGATATCGGGATTTTAGAACTCAACGATTACTTGAGGGACAAGAACCCAGATATTGTGGGTCTTACTGAAACAAAACTGAGAGAGGGAGAAGACCTGATGAAGGTTGGAGAAGGGAAATATAACGTTTGGAAAAGAAATAGAGTAGGTAAGATGGGAGGAGGAGTGATGTTGCTGGTTAAAAAAGATATAAAGGTGGATCAAGTGAAAAAAGGTATGGGAAAGGCAGAAGTGCTAAAGATCAGAGCAGAAACTAATGAAGGAAAAAAGAGGCACTACATAGTGGTGTACGTACCACCTAAGACAAATGCATGGTCAGTACAGGAATATGAAGAAATGATAAGTGATACAGGAACATGTCTGGAAGAAATGTTGGGTGGCTGTGAACGAACTATAATGATGGGAGATTTTAATTGTAAAGAGGTGTGTTGGGAGGACTGGTCAATGGAAGGATCAGAGACAACATGGGGAAATACACTATTGACACTGGCAATGGAAAATGTGTTAACTCAGTGGGTCAAAGAAGATACTAGGTTTGGAGGAGAGGGAGCATCGTCAAGACTGGACTTGGTCTTTAGTACAGAGCCAATGGTCATTGAGGAGATGAGGGTGGAGTGCCCTTTAGCAAAGAGTGATCATGCAGTTTTGGAGTTCAAGGTGATAGACGAAGAGAAATCTAGAAGAAATGAAGAATATAAAGTGGGAAGATGGAATTATGCCAAGACAGATTTTGGAAACCTAAAGAAATTCTTTCAAGAGACAAATTGATGAAATTCAAGAGTGCTAAGGAGCAAATGAAAAGTGGAAGGAATTTATAAAAATATACAAAGAAGGTGAGAAAAATTTGTACCAATAAGACAACATAGAGAAGTTGGAAAGCAGGACTGGTTTAACGATAGATGTGAAAAGGCTAGAACAAGAAAAGAGGATGCATGGAAGAGGTGGAGAAGGAAAAGACGGATTAAGCAGTGGAAAGTTACAAAAGAGCAAGAAATGAATATGTGTTGATTAGAAGAGAAGAAAGAAAGAAACAAGAAAAGGATATAATTGATAAATGTAAAGACCAACCAAGGCTTTTTACAGACATGTGAACAACAACATCAAAAATAGAGAAAGTATTGAAAGTTTAGAAGTAAATGGAGTATGCAGTGAAGATCCCAGGAAATGGCAGAGGCTATGAATGGATGCTTTCGGAAGGTATTCACAAAGGAGACTGCTTTTGACAAACCACTGGTAATGGAACAGAAAGGGATTATGAAGGAGTTTCAAGTAACTGTGGAGGAGATCAAGAACATGATGGGGAGTTTAGAAGTGAGAAAAGCTGTGGGACCTGATGGGGTATCAGGATGGATTTTAAGAGAATGCAGGAGCAATTGGCAGAAAAAGTTTGTGAAGTAATTGATGCCTCATTAAGGGAAGGTGTAGTGCCCCAAGACTGGAAAAGAGCTAACATTGTCCCAATCTATAAATCAGGTAACAAGAGAGACCCATTGAACTATAGACCAGTGTCACTTACAAGTGTGGTAGCTAAGATGTGTGAGAGGGTGGTGAAGAATAGATGGACAGACTTCTTGGAGAAAATGACATACTTTGTGAGTGTCAATTTGGTTTTAGAAAGGGCGTTCATGCACGACAAACCTGATATGTTACTATTCGAGGGTGATAGATGTAATACAGGAAAGAGATGGTTGGGCTGATGGAATATATCTGGATTTAAAAAAGGCCTTTGATAAGGTACCACACCAGAGACTGATCTGGAAACTTGAAATGGTAGGAGGAGTGCATGGCAGTTTACTAAAATGGATGGAAGACTTTTGGTAGGAAGAGAAATGAGAACAATAATTAAGGACAGACCATCAGAATGGGGATTGGTGGAGAGTGGAGTTCCACAGGGATCAGTGTTGGCACCAGTAATGTTCGCAGTCTACATAAATGACATGGTGGATGGGGTGTCCAGTTATGTGAGCCTATTTGCAGACGATGCAAAATTGTTAAGAAAAGTGAGATGTGACAAAGATTGCGAACTACTCCAGGAAGACTTGGACAGAATATGGAAATGGAGCTGTACATGGCAAATGGAGTTCAACACGACAAAATGCAAGAAAATAGAGTTTGGCAAGAGTGAAAGAAGAATCAGGAGTATGTACAAGATAGGAAATGAAGACATAAAACCAGTCATGAAGAAAAGACCTTGGGGTGACAATTACCAATGACCTATCGCCAGAGAGACATATAAACAAAATAATTGGAGAAGTATTGAACTTATTGAGGAACATAAGAGTGGCGTTCAGATATTTAGATGAAGAAATGATGAAGAAAATAATTACTGCAATGATAAGACCGAGGCTTGAATATGCAACAATACAGTGGGCTCCGAACTTAAAGAAACACATAAGGAAACTAGAGAAAGTACAGAGGGCTGCAACAAAATGGTGCCTGACTTAAGAGATTTGACTTATGAAGACAGACTGAAAAGAATGCAACTTCCAACCCTGGAAAACAGAAGAGAAAGGGGAGACCTGATAGCAATATACAGAGTGATGATTGGCATGGAAAAATGGATAGGGAAGATCTGTGTATGTGGAATGGAAGAATGTCGAGAGGGCATGGGAAAAACTAAAATGGCCACTTATAGGAGAGATGTGAAAAATATAGCTTCCTCATAGAAGGGTGGAAGCATGGAATAGTTTAGACGTGGAAGTGGTCAACGCAAGGAATATTCATGATTTTAAGAAAAGCTGGACATTAATAGATATGGAGACGGGACAACACGAGCATAGCTCTTTTCCGTATGTTACAATTAGGTAAATACAATTAGGTAAACACACACACACACACACACACACACACACACACACACACACACACCGATGGGATGTGGTCGCTGAGCTCCAGAGCAATCATCTCTAATTCTACAGTTACCATTGCCTAAGAGTAACCAAGGTGGGAAAGGAGCTGGTAATGTTTGTCCCGTCTCCATATAGTCATGTTAACTGTTGATTAGCAAAATAATGTCCAGGGAAGGTAAATATAAACTGTAGCCTGCGTTTGAGCCATCAGCTGGTTTGTTTACATCTGCGCAACATGGCGGCCGTGAACTCGAAAGATGAATCAGACTTCACAGGATTTCAAGGAATAATGGAGAAGAGCGCTTATGTGAAGAAAATTCTGGAGTTGGAAGGTAAAATTGAAAACTGTTTGAAAAGTATGGGGCCTGGAAACGAGTTATGACAATGTAATGAAAGAGTGTGCCGATATGAAGAAGGAAAATGAAGCACTGAAAGAGGAAGTTAAGCTAATTAAAGTGAATTGCGAAAATGTGGAGAATCTCTAGGAAAAGTGATGGAGAAGCAGGCTGAATGGAAAAAGTCAGGAAGTGGAAAGAAAGGAGGTAAATTACAAAGTTGCAAGTCTGGAAAAGGAAATCAAAGAGTCTGGGGAGAAAACTTTGGGCCTTGCTGAAATTATAGATCAACAGATCATAGAAGAGAAGATTGCTGAGAAAGTGGTGAAGGTTATTAAGTCAAATGAGACATTGGTGAGGGAAACTGTAGACAAAAAGAGATGTGTGGTGATATTTGGTGTGGAGGAGGATAAGACACCGAGTAAAATGGAGAGAGAGAAAACATAAAAAGGTGATAAATAATATCATTAATGTGGTGCAGGAGGAGGAAAAGACCTAGTACAAGAAATAGAGGACTTCCATAGAATTGGAAAGTTCACAAGAGAAGGTATGAGGCCAATAAGAATCAAACTTAAGTCACAAAAGGATGTAGATGAATTGGTGGAGAAGTCATGGAGGCTAGCCCAGCAGGAAACAACAAGGAAGATTTGGTTGAGAAGAGATCTCGGTGAAAAGGAAAGAGAAATGTTAAATGAGTTGAGAAAGGAGGCTTTGAAAAAATGAAGAGAGGACAGAAGAGGAGAAGAAAGAGTTTTTCTGGAGAATCTTGGATATGAGACTGAGGAAGTGGTTCATAACCCAGAAAAGTACAGCAAGAAAGGACTAAAGAAACTTACGATGAGCGAATGTAATGTATTCCAACATAAATGGAGTGATATCGGGATTTTAGAACTCAACGATTACTTGAGGGACAAGAACCCAGATATTGTGGGTCTTACTGAAACAAAACTGAGAGAGGGAGAAGACCTGATGATGGTTGGAGAAGGAAATATAATGTTTGGAAAAGAAATAGAGTAGGTAAGATGGGAGGAGGAGTGATGTTGCTGGTTAAAAAGATATAAAGGTGGATCAAGTGAAAGAAGGTATGGGAAAGGCAGAAGTGCTAAAGATCAGAGCAGAAACTAATGAAGGAAAAAGAGGCACTACATAGTGGTGTACGTACCACCTAAGACAAATGCATGGTCAGTACAGGAATATGAAGAAATGATAAGTGATACAGGAACATGTCTGGAAGAAATGTTGGGTGGCTGTGAACGAACTATAATGATGGGAGATTTTAATTGTAAAGAGGTGTGTTGGGAGGACTGGTCAATGGAAGGATCAGAGACAACATGGGGAAATACACTATTGACACTGGCAATGGAAAATGTGTTAACTCAGTGGGTCAAAGAAGATACTAGGTTTGGAGGAGAGGGAGCATCGTCAAGACTGGACTTGGTCTTTAGTACAGAGCCAATGGTCATTGAGGAGATGAGGGTGGAGTGCCCTTTAGCAAAGAGTGATCATGCAGTTTTGGAGTTCAAGGTGATAGATGAAGAGAAATCTAGAAGAAATGAAGAATATAAAGTGGGAAGATGGAATTATGCCAAGACAGATTTTGGAAACCTAAAGAAATTCTTTCAAGAGACAAATTGATGAAATTCAAGAGTGCTAAGGAGCAAATGAAAAGTGGAAGGAATTTATAAAAATATACAAAGAAGGTGAGAAAAATTTGTACCAATAAGACAACATAGAGAAGTTGGAAAGCAGGACTGGTTTAACGATAGATGTGAAAAGGCTAGAACAAGAAAAGAGGATGCATGGAAGAGGTGGAGAAGGAAAAGACGGATTAAGCAGTGGAAAGTTACAAAAGAGCAAGAAATGAATATGTGTTGATTAGAAGAGAAGAAAGAAAGAAACAAGAAAAGGATATAATTGATAAATGTAAAGACCAACCAAGGCTTTTTACAGACATGTGAACAACAACATCAAAAATAGAGAAAGTATTGAAAGTTTAGAAGTAAATGGAGTATGCAGTGAAGATCCCAGGAAATGGCAGAGGCTATGAATGGATGCTTTCGGAAGGTATTCACAAAGGAGACTGCTTTTGACAAACCACTGGTAATGGAACAGAAAGGGATTATGAAGGAGTTTCAAGTAACTGTGGAGGAGATCAAGAATATGATGGGGAGTTTAGAAGTGAGAAAAGCTGTGGGACCTGATGGGGTATCAGGATGGATTTTAAGAGAATGCAGGAGCAACTGGCAGAAAAAGTTTGTGAAGTAATTGATGCCTCATTAAGGGAAGGTGTAGTGCCCCAAGACTGGAAAAGAGCTAACATTGTCCCAATCTATAAATCAGGTAACAAGAGAGACCCATTGAACTATAGACCAGTGTCACTTACAAGTGTGGTAGCTAAGATGTGTGAGAGGGTGGTGAAGAATAGATGGACAGACTTCTTGGAGAAAATGACATACTTTGTGAGTGTCAATTTGGTTTTAGAAAAGGGCGTTCATGCACGACAAACCTGATATGTTACTATTCGAGGGTGATAGATGTAATACAGGAAAGAGATGGTTGGGCTGATGGAATATATCTGGATTTAAAAAAGGCCTTTGATAAGGTACCACACCGGAGACTGATCTGGAAACTTGAAATGGTAGGAGGAGTGCATGGCAGTTTACTAAAATGGATGGAAGACTTTTGGTAGGAAGAGAAATGAGAACAATAATTAAGGACAGACCATCAGAATGGGGCTTGGTGGAGAGTGGAGTTCCACAGGGATCAGTGTTGGCACCAGTAATGTTCGCGGTCTACATAAATGACATGGTGGATGGGGTGTCCAGTTATGTGAGCCTATTTGCAGACGATGCAAAATTGTTAAGAAAAGTGAGATGTGACAAAGATTGCGAACTACTCCAGGAAGACTTGGACAGAATATGGAAATGGAGCTGTACATGGCAAATGGAGTTCAACACGACAAAATGCAAGAAAATAGAGTTTGGCAAGAGTGAAAGAAGAATCAGGAGTATGTACAAGATAGGAAATGAAGACATAAAACCAGTCATGAAGAAAAGACCTTGGGGTGACAATTACCAATGACCTATCGCCAGAGAGACATATAAACAAAATAATTGGAGAAGTATTGAACTTATTGAGGAACATAAGAGTGGCGTCAGATATTTAGATGAAGAAATGATGAAGAAAATAATTACTGCAATGATAAGACCGAGGCTTGAATATGCAACAATACAGTGGGCTCCGAACTTAAAGAAACACATAAGGAAACTAGAGAAAGTACAGAGGGCTGCAACAAAAATGGTGCCTGACTTAAGAGATTTGACTTATGAAGACAGACTGAAAAGAATGCAACTTCCGACCCTGGAAAACAGAAGAGAAAGGGGAGACCTGATAGCAATATACAGAGTGATGATTGGCATGGAAAAATGGATAGGGAAGATCTGTGTATGTGGAATGAAAGAATGTCGAGAGGGCATGGGAAAAACTAAAATGGCCACTTATAGGAGAGATGTGAAAAATATAGCTTCCTCATAGAAGGGTGGAAGCATGGAATAGTTTAGACGTGGAAGTGGTCAACGCAAGGAATATTCATGATTTTAAGAAAAGCTGGACATTAATAGATATGGAGACGGGACAACACGAGCATAGCTCTTTTCCCGTATGTTACAATTAGGTAAATACAATTAGGTAAATACACACACACACACACACACACACACACAAGGAAAAAATGAGACCAATTAAAATACTACTAAAATCACAAGCAGCAACAGAAGAAATATTATATAGAACAACAAAACTTAGAGAAACAGAAGGCTGCAAGGATATCTATATAAAGAAAAATAGAAATGAGGAAGAAAGGAAGAGATACAATGAACTGGCAGCAGCAGTAAGGGAAAAGAATAATGAAAGGTCAGAAGAGGAGAAGAAGGCATTTTTTTTGGAGAATTCTAGGAGTCAGGATAAGGAAATGGTATATAAACGAGAAGGAAGAGAAAAAAGTGGAACAAGTTTAACTAAAAATGATAAAGGCAAAAGACTAAAAATGATGTACACGAACATAGACGGGGTTTTATCAAGTAAATTAGAATTAAGAGATTACATAAATATAAAAAAAATCCAGATATTGTATGCCTGGCTGAAAAAAAACTGAATAAGGCAATCAAAATAGACTTGGACAATAGGTAGAATGTATGGAGAAGAGACAGAGTGGGTAAAGGAGGAGGAGGAGTCATGATTATGTTAAGGAAAGAGATAGTGATAAGTGGAATGGAATGTGGGGAAGGAAAAGCAGAAGTATTGTATATTAAGATGCATATTAATAAAAAAGAGATAACAATCATTGTAACATATGTGCCACCAAAAACAAATTAATGGACCAATCAAGAATATAAAGACATGATAGATGACACAATAAGGAGTCTAACGAGAATCGTTAAAGAAAGGAGAAAAGTGATATTAGTAGGAGATTTCAACTGTAAAGAAGTGGACTGGGAAAATTATGAAAGTGGTATGGGGAAGAAGCCTGGGGAGAAAGATTCTTGAACCTAATGATAGACAATATGATGGACCAGAGAGTAAAGGAATGCACAAGATTCAGAGGAAACGAGAAAAAAGAGATTGGACCTAGTTTTACAAGGGTATACAAATGAATGATGATATAAGATATAAGTGCCCATTGGAAAGAGTGACCATGCAATATTAGAAATAGATATAGAAGAGGAAAGGAAGTACAAAGGAGACCGATTAAATTACAGAAAGGCTGATATTGAGAATTTCAAGAACTATTTTGAAAGTTCTTGAAGACAACAAATTAATATCGAGACTGACTGATATTTTTGGATTTAAAAGGCTTTGATAAAGTGCCACACAAGATTACTGTGGAAGTTAGAGGAGAAGGGTGGCTTAAAAGGAAGCACATTGAGATGGATAGAAAATTATTTGAGGGGAGAGAAAGGAGGACGTAGTTAAAGATAAGAAGTCCAAGTGGAGAGCAGTAGAAAGTGGAGTGCCACAGGGTCAGTATTGGCACCAATATTTTCTCATTTATATTAACGACATGCCAGAGGAGTGAGGAGATGGAAAACTCAGAGACAATGCATTTCACTACATGACACATAAGGAGAGACAGAAAATATAACTTATATTTTTGGAACTACAAAAGAATCTCATTTTAAAACGTAAACTGGGAGGAGATGGAAAACTCATTAACGGTTCAAGAGAAATATAAGAAATATACAAAACTGGGGTCAGGAATATGTTCCAAAATACAGACCTAAAGAAGAAGGAAAGAAAGATTGGTTTAATGCAAGATGTGCTAGGCAAAGGAGAAACGAGATGGAGCATGGAAAAGGTGGAGAAGAAACAGAAACCAGAAAATAAGGAAAACTTCAAAACAGCAAGAAATGAATATGCTAAGGTGAGAAAGGAAGAAGAAAAGAACTATGAAAAGGACATTGTCGAAAAATGTAAGGAACAACCAAAATTGTTCTACAGATTCATAAATGGAAAATAAGACAAAAAGAAACAATAGAAAGGTTAAAAGGAGAAAACGGAATGGTGGAAGACCCAAAAGTATGGCAGAACTGTTAAATAGTAAATTTCATGAGGTCTTTACTAAGGAATCCAAATTTGAAAGACCACAGGGTAATAGAGAGACTGTCTATATGAAAGAGATTAAAGTAACCAAGCTTGAAATAAAAAAGTTGATGACGGAATTGGATGAGGAAAAGGCAATGGGACCGGATGAAGTCTCAGGCAGAATACTGAAAGAATGTAGGGAAGAATTAGCAAGTCCAATATACAACATCATAAAATGCTCAATAGAAAATGGAACAGTGCCAGTGGAGTGGAAAAGAGCTGAGGTGGTTATATATAAGAGCGGAAGGAAGGAAGAACCTTTAAATTACAGACCGGTATCACTAACTAGTGTAATATGCAAGATGTGTGAAAAAGTAATAAAGAAGCAATGGATCGAGTTTCTTGAAGACAACAAAATATTATCAAATAGCCAATTTGGTTTTAGAAAAGGTCGGTCATGTGTGACAAATTTATTGAGTTTCTACTCTAGAATAGTTGATAAAGTACAAGAGAGAGAGGGATGGGTTGACTGTATTTATTTAGATCTAAAAAAGGCTTTTGATAAAGTGCCACATGAAAGATTACTATGGAAGTTAGAGGAGAAGGGTGGCTTAAAAGGAAGCACATTGAGATGGATGAAGAATTACTTAAGGGGAGAGAAATAAGGACGATAGTTAAAGATATGAAGTCCAAGTGGAGAACAGTAGACAGCGGAGTGCCACAGGGGTCAGTATTGGCACCAATACTTTTCTCATATATATAAATGACATGCCAGAGGAGTGAACAGCTACATAAATCTGTTTTGGACGATGCGAAACTGTGCAGAGTCATTAAACAAAAGAGGATTGTGAAATACTACAGGAAGACTTAAACAAGATCTGGAAATGGAGCAAAAATGGAGATGGAATTCAATGTGGACAAAAGCCATGTCATGGAAATGGGAAAAGTGAAAGACGACCAGTGGGAATCTATAAGATGGGAGATGGAGTAGAACTAGAAAAAGTAAAAAGGAAAAGGACTTGGGAGTGACAATGGAAGAAAATAATCAACCGGTTAGCCATATTGATAGAATTTTCAGAGAGACGATAATTTGCTAAGGAATATTGGAGTAGCATTTCACTATATGGACAAGGAAATGATGAAGAAATTGATAAGTACTAAAATAAGACCTAGATTGGAATATGCAGGAGTTGTGTGGACTCATAAAAAGAAACACATAAGAAAATTAGAGAGACTACAAAAATGGCTACAAGAATGGTTCCAGAATTTAAAGGATGACATATGAGGAGAGACTAAAGGCAATGGATCTACCAACCTTGGAGCAGAGAAGAGAGAGAGGGATCTGATACAAGTTTATAAATTGATTAACGGAATGGATGAAGTGGATAATGAGAAACTGATCCTGAGAGAAGAATATGACTTTAGAAGCACAAGATCGCATAGTAAGAAACTAAGGAAGGACGATGTCTGAGAGATGTTAAAAATTTATTTTCCGCAAAGATGTGTTGAGACTTGGAACAGTTTGAGTGAGGAAGTGGTATCAGCAAAGAGTGTACATAGTTTTAAAGAAAAATTGGATAAGTGTAGATATGGAGATGGGACCACAGAGCATAAAGCCCAGGTGTAAAACTACAACTAGGTAAATACACACACACACACACACACACACACACACACACACACACACACACACACACACACACACACACACACACACACACACACACACACACACACACACATATGTGCCACCAAAGACAAACTCATGGACTAACCAAGAATATAGTGACATGATAGATGACACAATAAGGAGTCTTACAAGAATCATTAAGAAAAGGAGAAAAGTGATATTGGTAGGAGATTTCAACTGTAAGGAGGTAGACTGGGAAAATTATGAAAGTGGTATGGGGGAAGATGCCTGGGGAGATAGATTCCTGAACCTAATGATAGATAATTGATGGTCCAAAGAGTAAAGGAAAACGCAAGATTCAGAGGAAACGATGAGCCGGCAAGATTAGACTTAGTTTTTACAAGGGATATAGCAATTAACGATGATATAAGATACAAGTGCCCATTGGGAAAGAGTGACCATGTAATATTAGAGATGGATATAGAAGAAGGAAAGGAAGATAGAGATGAATCATACAAAGGAGACCGATTAAATTACAGAAAGGCTGATATTGAGAATCTCAAGAACTATTTTAAAAACATAAACTGGGAGGAGATGGAAAACTCATTAACGGTTCAAGAGAAATATAACTTATTTTGGAAATATACAAAACTGGGGTCAGGAATATGTTCCAAAATACAGACCTAAAGAAGAAGGAAAGAAAGATTGGTTTAATGCAAGATGTGCTAGGGCAAAGGAGAAACGAGATGGAGCATGGAAAAGGTGGAGAAGAAACAGAAATCCAGAAAATAAGGAAAACTTCAAAACAGCAAGAAATGAATATGCTAAGGTGAGAAAGGAAGAAGAAAAGAACTATGAAAAGGACATTGTCGAAAATGTAAGGAACAACCAAAATTGTTCTACAGATTCATAAATGGAAAAATAAGACAAAAAGAAACAATAGAAAGGTTAAAAGGAGAAAACGGAATGGTGGAAGACCCAAAAGTATGGCAGAACTGTTAAATAGTAAATTTCATGAGGTCTTTACTAAGGAATCCAAATTTGAAAGACCACAGGGTAATAGAGAGACTGTCTATATGAAAGAGATTAAAGTAACCAAGCTTGAAATAAAAAAGTTGATGACGGAATTGGATGAGGAAAAGGCAATGGGACCGGATGAAGTCTCAGGCAGAATACTGAAAGAATGTAGGGAAGAACTAGCAAGTCCAATATACAACATCATAAAATGCTCAATAGAAAATGGAACAGTGCCAGTGGAGTGGAAAAGAGCTGAGGTGGTTCCTATATATAAGAGCGGAAGGAAGGAAGAACCTTTAAATTACAAGCCGGTATCACTAACTAGTGTAATATGCAAGATGTGTGAAAAAGTAATAAAGAAGCAATGGATCGAGTTTCTTGAAGACAATAAAATACTATCAAATAGCCAATTTGGTTTTAGAAAAGGTTGGTCATGTGTGACAAATTTATTGAGTTTCTACTCTAGAATAGTTGATAAAGTACAAGAGAGAGAGGGATGGGTTGACTGTATTTATTTAGATCTAAAAAAGGCTTTTGATAAAGTGCCACATGAAAGATTACTATGGAAGTTAGAGGAGAAGGGTGGCTTAAAAGGAAGCACATTGAGATGGATGAAGAATTACTTAAGGGGGAGAGAAATAAGGATGATAGTTAAAGATATGAAGTCCAAGTGGAGAACAGTAGACAGCGGAGTGCCACAGGGTCAGTATTGGCACCAATATTTTTCTCAGATATATAAATGACATGCCAGAGGAGTGAACAGCTACATAAATCTGTTTTGGACGATGCGAAACTGTGCAGAGTCATTAAACAAAAGAGGATTGTGAAATACTACAGGAAGACTTAAACAAGATCTGGAAATGGAGCAAAAATGGAGATGGAATTCAATCTGGACAAAAGCCATGTCATGGAAATGGGAAAAGTGAAAGACGACCAGTGGGAATCTATAAGATGGGAGATGGAGAGAACTAGAAAAGTAAAAAGGAAAAGGACTTGGGAGTGACAATGGAAGAAAATAATCAACCGGTAAGCCATATTGATAGAATTTTCAGAGAGACGTATATAATTTGCTAAGGAATATTGGAGTAGCATTTCACTATATGGACAAGGAAATGATGAAGAAATTGATAAGTACTAAAATAAGACCTAGATTGGAATATGCAGGAGTTGTGTGGACTCTACAAAAAGAAACACATAAGAAAATTAGAGACTACAAAAATGGCTACAAGAATGGTTCCAGAATTTAAAGGGATTGCATATGAGGAGAGACTAAAGGCAATGGATCTACCAACCTTGGAGCAGAGAAGAGAGAGAGGGGATCTGATACAAGTTTATAAATTGATTAACGGAATGGATGAAGTGGATAATGAGAAACTGATCCTGAGAGAAGAATATGACTTTAGAAGGACAAGATTGCATAGTAAGAAACTAAGGAAGGGACGATGTCTGAGAGATGTTAAAAAATTTATTTTCCCGCAAAGATGTGTTGAGACTTGGAACAGTTTGAGTGAGGAAGTGGTATCAGCAAAGAGTGTACATAGTTTTAAAGAAAAATTGGATAAGTGTAGATATGGAGACGGGACCACACGAGCATAAAGCCCAGGCCCTGTAAAACTACAACTAGGTAAATACAACTAGGTAAATACACACACACACACACACACACACACACACACACACACACACACACACACACACACACACACACACACACACACATAATCATGGTGATCTATGTACCTCCTAAAACAAATTCTTGGACATTAAGGAAATACAACAATATGAGCAAGGATACTTTACAGAGTTTGGAAAGTGTATTAACTGGAAAAAGAAAGATGATACTAGTAGGAGATTTTAATTGTAAAGAATTGGATTGGAAATATCTAGTAAGTGGTGTTGGAGAGGAAGCATGGGGAGAGAGATTCCTTAATCTAATGATGGAAAATATGATGGAACAGAGGGTGAAAGAAAATACTAGATATAGAGGAGATGATGAACCGGCTAGACTGGATTTGGTGTTAACACGAGAAGTGTGTGGGGATATACAATACAAATGTCCATTGAGGAAGAGTGATCATGTGATTATGGAAATACAGATGGCAATAACACAGTGAAGGAAAGACGAGACATACAGGAGTGGTAGATTGAATTATAGGAAGATGGACACAGAAAGTTTGAAAAATTATTTCAGAACATTAGATTGGGAGGAGATGTTACAAATCAGAGAAGTGCAAAAAAAATATGAGATTTTTATGAAATATTATAAAGAAGGAGTTATGAAATTTGTACCAAAGTATAAACCGAGAGAGGAAGGAAGAAAGGATTGGTTTAATGCAACTTGTGTTAAGGCTAAGGAAAAGAGAGATGTGACTTGGAAAAGATGGAAAAAGAGCAGGAATATACTAAATAAGGAGAATTATAGAGTGGCGAGAAATGAATATGTGAGGGTAAGGAAGGAGGAAGAAAGAAAATTTGAAAAAGATATTGTAGACAAGAGTAAGGAACATCCCAAATTGTTTTACAGGTTCATAAATGGTAAACTTAAAAAGAGAGAGTCCATTGAAAGGTTAAAAGGAGACCAAGGGATAGTATTTATTAAAGAAACAATGTTTGTAAAGCCTTAGAATGTAGAAAGAAATGTGCTCATTGATGACATTAAGATACCTTAAAAGGAGTTATATAAAATGTTGGAGGAACTTAAAGATGATAAAGCGATGGAACCAGATGAAGTTTCAGGAAAATTATTGAAGGAATGTAGAGAAGAATTGATAGATCCATTATATGATATTATAAGTTGCTCATTAGAAGCAGGGGGAAGTACCAGTAGAGTGGAAAAGAGCTGAAGTGGTGCCCATTTATAAGGTAGGTAGTAAAGAAGAGCCTCTTAACTATAGACCTGTGTCTTTAACAAGTGTGGTTGGTAAGATTTGTGAGAGGGGGATAAAGAAATATTGGATACGGTTCCTGGAGGATCATAAGTTATTATCAGATCATCAATTTGGCTTTAGGAAAGGGAGGTCATGTGTAACAAATCTACTGAGCTTTTATTCGAGAGTGGTTGACAAAATACAAGAGAGAGAGGGATGGATGGACTGTGTATATTTGGATTTAAAAAAAGCTTTTGACAAGGTACTGCACATGAGACTGCTATGAAAATTAGAGATTTATGGAGGACTGAAAGGAAAAGTGTTAAAGTGGATGGAAAACTACTTGAAATGGAGGGATATGAGAACGGTAATAGGGGATGCAAAGTCGGACTGGTTGGTGGTGGAGAGTGGAGTCCCACAAGGTTCAGTGCTGGCACCAATACTTTTCCTTGTCTATATTAATGATATGTCAGAGGGAGTAATTTGTTTGCGGATGATGCGAAGTTGTGTAGGTGTGTGAAGAGTGAAGAAGATTGTGAAATTTTACAGGCAGATATGGATAGGATTTGGGAGTGGAGCAAGAGGTGGGAGATGGAATTTAATCTGAGCAAAAGTCATGTAATGGAGATGGGGAAGATTGGAAGACAGCCATGATGGTCATATAAG
Source organism: Portunus trituberculatus (assembly GCF_017591435.1). Classification (NCBI taxonomy): domain Eukaryota; kingdom Metazoa; phylum Arthropoda; class Malacostraca; order Decapoda; family Portunidae; genus Portunus; species Portunus trituberculatus. Next base: position 34,639,000 of record NC_059301.1, read on the forward strand.
ATGGGTGAAGAAGTAGTGTTGAAAAAGGTGGAAAAGGGAAAGGATTTGGGAGTGATAATACAAGACCATGGGCAGTTTGAGGCTCATATTGACAAGATGTTTGGAGAAACATATAATTTGATTAGAAATATTGGATTAGCTTTTCTTTATATGGATAAAGATATGATGAAGAAATTAATTAGTACAGTAATTAGACCAAAATTGGAATATGATGGGGTGGTTTGGTCCCCTTATAAAAAGAAGCATATAAGGAAGTTGGAGAGATTGCAGAGAATGGCAACAAAAATGGTTCCGGAATTGGCAGAGATGACCTATTAGGAGAGATTAAGAGAAATTAATTTGCTTACCTTGGAACAAAGAAGAGAAAGAGAAGATTTAATACAGGTTTATAAACTGTTGAACGGTCTGGATGAAGTGGATAATGAGCAAATGATGTTGAGAGAAAAAAATTTAAATAGAACTAGGAGATCGCATAGTAAAAAGATAGCCAAGGGAATATGCTTGAAGGATGTGAAGAAATATAGTTTCCCACAAAGATGTGTGGAGGTGTGGAATAGTTTGAGTGAGGAGGTGGTGTCAGCGAGGAGTGTGCATAGTTTTAAAGGAAAGTTGGATGTGTGTAGATATGGAGACGGGCCACAGTATGATACCCAGGCCCTGTAAAATTACAACTAGGTGAATACAACTAGGTGAATACACACACACACACACACACACACACACACACACACACACACACACACACACACACACACACACACACACACACACACACACACACACACCAATGTTAAGGAAAGAGATGGTGGTAAACCGAGTGGAGTGTGGGGAAGGAAAAGCAGAAGTACTGTATGCTAAGATGCATATTAATAAAAAAGAGTTAACAATCATTGGAGCATATGTGCCACCAAAAACAAATTCATGGACTAGTTGAAAATATAAAGACATGATAGATGACACAATAAGGAGTCTGATGAGAGTCACTAAAGAAAGGAGAAAAGTGATATTAGTAGGAGATTTCAGCTGTAAAGAAGTGAACTGGGAAAATTATGAAAGTGGTATGGGGGAAGAAGCCTGGGGAGAAAGATTCCTGAATCTAATGATAGATAATATGATGACTAAAGAGTAAAGGAAAACACAAGATTCAGAGGAAACGATGAGCCGGCAAGATTGGACCTGGTTTTTACAAGGGGTATACAAATGAACGATGATGATATAAGATAAGTGCCCATTGGGAAAGAGTGACCATGTAATATTAGAAATGGATATAGAAGAGGGAAAAGAAGATAGAGATGAATCATACAAAGAAGACCGATTGAATTACAGAAAGGTTGATATTGAGAACCTCAAGAACTATTTAAAAAATGTTAACTTGGAGGAGATGGAAAATTCAGAGAGGGTGCAAGAGAAATATAATTTATTTTTGGAAATATACAAAACAGGAGTCAGGGAATATGTCCTGAAATATAGACCTAAAGAAGAAGGAAAGAAAGATTGGTTTAATGCAAGGTGTGCTAGGGCAAAACAGAAAAGAGATGGAGCATGGAGAAGGTGGAGGAAAAATAGAAATACAGGGAATAAGGAAAACTTCAAGGTGGCGAGAAATGTATATTCTAAGGTGAGGAAGGAAGAAGAAAGGAACTATGAATAAGACATTGTCGAAAAATGTAAGGAAAAACCAAAATTGTTCTACAGATTCATAAGTGGAAAAAATAAGACAAAAAACAAAAAGGTTAAGAGAGTACGGGATGGGGGAAGATAAAAAAAAGTATGGCAGAACTGTTAAATATAGGCAACCCTCCGCTTAACAAAGGTTCACACATTGAAATTTCACTACAACGAAGCTTTAATTTTACTACCATCTGCTCGTTTAATGAACACCAAATTCGCTCTAACGAAGTTTTATCCAGGATATTTTTTCCAAGTTTGAAAGCATTGCCGTATCATGCAAGCTGACAGGCTTTTGAATACAGCAGTGCCTTGTGGACAGAGAGAATATTGTTCAAAACAATAACAGGAGAGCAGATCTTTCCTCTCTAAAAAATGTTACAAAATGCCCAGTTGCTAAGATCAGGAAGTCTCTTACTCTCAAAGTAAAACTGGATATTATTCACAGACACGAGAGAGGCGAGAAAACTAATAGCATTGCTTCCCACCATCTTGACTCCATATACTGTCTCTACTATTTTCAAGTCAACAGACTCTATTAAGAAGGCTGGTGAGACCCTGTCTTCCTTGCAAGCTAAAAGAACCACCTGAACTCATGACTCTACAATGGATGAAATGGAAAGCCTTGTGAAAATGTGATACATAAGTTTTGTATGTGATACAATGATGCGCCCTTTGTTTACATTCCACAGGTTGTCAGTTAGTGTCTTTCCTGCTCCACTCTCTCACTTCATAGATTTGAGATCATCAACAAGGTGAATTACAGATCAGAGACAACATGGGGAAATACACTATTGACACTGGCAATGGAAAATGTGTTAACTCAGTGGGTCAAAGAAGATACTAGGTTTGGAGGAGAGGGAGCATCGTCAAGACTGGACTTGGTCTTTAGTACAGAGCCAATGGTCATTGAGGAGATGAGGGTGGAGTGCCCTTTAGCAAAGAGTGATCATGCAGTTTTGGAGTTCAAGGTGATAGATGAAGAGAAATCTAGAAGAAATGAAGAATATAAAGTGGGAAGATGGAATTATGCCAAGACAGATTTTGGAAACCTAAAGAAATTCTTTCAAGAGACAAATTGATGAAATTCAAGAGTGCTAAGGAGCAAATGAAAAGTGGAAGGAATTTATAAAAATATACAAAGAAGGTGAGAAAAATTTGTACCAATAAGACAACATAGAGAAGTTGGAAAGCAGGACTGGTTTAACGATAGATGTGAAAAGGCTAGAACAAGAAAAGAGGATGCATGGAAGAGGTGGAGAAGGAAAAGACGGATTAAGCAGTGGAAAGTTACAAAAGAGCAAGAAATGAATATGTGTTGATTAGAAGAGAAGAAAGAAAGAAACAAGAAAAGGATATAATTGATAAATGTAAAGACCAACCAAGGCTTTTTACAGACATGTGAACAACAACATCAAAAATAGAGAAAGTATTGAAAGTTTAGAAGTAAATGGAGTATGCAGTGAGGATCCCAGGAAATGGCAGAGGCTATGAATGGATGCTTTCGGAAGGTATTCACAAAGGAGACTGCTTTTGACAAACCACTGGTAATGGAACAGAAAGGGATTATGAAGGAGTTTCAAGTAACTGTGGAGGAGATCAAGAATATGATGGGAGTTTAGAAGTGAGAAAAGCTGTGGGACCTGATGGGGTATCAGGATGGATTTTAAGAGAATGCAGGAGCAACTGGCAGAAAAAGTTTGTGAAGTAATTGATGCCTCATTAAGGGAAGGTGTAGTGCCCCAAGACTGGAAAAGAGCTAACATTGTCCCAATTTATAAATCAGGTAACAAGAGAGACCCATTGAACTATAGACCAGTGTCACTTACAAGTGTGGTAGCTAAGATGTGTGAGAGGGTGGTGAAGAATAGATGGACAGACTTCTTGGAGAAAAATGACATACTTTGTGAGTGTCAATTTGGTTTTAGAAAAGGGCGTTCATGCACGACAAACCTGATATGTTACTATTCGAGGGTGATAGATGTAATACAGGAAAGAGATGGTTGGGCTGATGGAATATATCTGGATTTAAAAAAAGGCCTTTGATAAGGTACCACACCGGAGACTGATCTGGAAACTTGAAATGGTAGGAGGAGTGCATGGCAGTTTACTAAAATGGATGGAAGACTTTTCGGTAGGAAGAGAAATGAGAACAATAATTAAGGACAGACCATCAGAATGGGGCTTGGTGGAGAGTGGAGTTCCACAGGGATCAGTGTTGGCACCAGTAATGTTTGTGGTCTACATAAATGACATGGTGGATGGGGTGTCCAGTTATGTGAGCCTATTTGCAGATGATGCAAAATTGTTAAGAAAAGTGAGATGTGACAAAGATTGCGAACTACTCCAGGAAGACTTGGACAGAATATGGAAATGGAGCTGTACATGGCAAATGGAGTTCAACACGACAAAATGCAAGAAATTAGAGTTTGGCAAGAGTGAAAGAAGAATCAGGAGTATGTACAAGATAGGAAATGAAGACATAAAACCAGTCATGAAGAAAAGACCTTGGGGTGACAATTACCAATGACCTATCGCCAGAGAGACATATAAACAAAATAATTGGAGAAGTATTGAACTTATTGAGGAACATAAGAGTGGCGTTTGTATATTTAGATGAAGAAATGATGAAGAAAATAATTACTGCAATGATAAGACCAAGGCTTGAATATGCAACAATACAGTGGGCTCCGAACTTAAAGAAACACATAAGGAAACTAGAGAAAGTACAGAGGGCTGCAACAAAATGGTGCCTGACTTAAGAGATTTGACTTATGAAGACAGACTGAACAGAATGCAACTTCCGACCCTGGAAAACAGAAGAGAAAGGGGAGACCTGATAGCAATATACAGAGTGATGATTGGCATGGAAAAATGGATAGGGAAGATCTGTGTATGTGGAATGGAAGAATGTCGAGAGGGCATGGGAAAAACTAAAATGGCCACTTATAGGAGAGATGTGAAAAAATATAGCTTCCCTCATAGAAGGGTGGAAGCATGGAATAGTTTAGACGTGAAAGTGGTCAACGCAAGGAGTATTCATGATTTTAAGAAAAGCTGGACATTAGTAGATATGGAGACGGGACACGAGCATAGCTCTTTTCCGTATGTTACAATTAGGTAAATACACACACACACACACACACACACACACACACACACACACACACACACACACACACACACACACACACACACACACACACACACACACACACAGAACGTTGGAGAAGTGGAATGCATTGAATAATGAAGTTGTTACAGCACATGTGTATAACTTTAAGGAAAAAATTACATAAATGGAGATATGGAGACAGGACACTATGATCCCAACTTGAACCCTATATAATACAACTAGGTAAATACACACACACACACACACAGCGCAGCCATCGGCATGGTCGGACGTGTCTTAGCTGCTCACAGAGAGTGCTACAAAAGGACTGGACTCAGGCCTAGATGTATGTACAGGGGGAGGGGGGGGCCATAGTGTTCTCCTGTCTCCAAATGAAATAAGTGTCAGACTACGTATAGCCAAGGAGTAGATAAAGAGAGAGATATGGAACCAAGTAGTGCTGTCAGGTGCATGGAGGAACCAAAACATACACCGGCTGGAAATCAACGCTATATAGAAACACCAATTGGTTTAAGAAAACTGACTGAGGATACTATGGATAGGGATTTCTCAGGTTTCCGAGATGAACGAGGAAATACGAGGAGACTTGTAAATGTAGAGAGAGAATTAAGATATTTGAAGGAGGCGATGTCCAGTCTCATGGACAAACATGACCGACTGGTATCAGGAAATACAGCCTTGAAATTGAGAATAACTGAATGTGAAAAGGTCAATGGAATAAACCAAGAATTAAAAGAGGAGATTTTAGAAATAAGGAAGCAAAATGACGCTCTAAAAACCACATGCCAGAACTTGCAGGATAAAGTGCAACAAGGGGTTACAGACAGGATAGAAGGTGGTCTAGGTGAAAACAAATTGAAAGAACTAAGAAATGAATGGAAACAAGAACAAGAGGAGGAAAAAGTCAAATTTTCAGAAGTGGTAAAGAGACAAATTCAGAACACAAAAGTTGCTATAATCGAGGTTATCAAAGAAAAGGAAAGCATGGTGAGGGATGCAGTGGACAAGAAGAAAAGCTTCGTGATCTATGGGATGGGAGAAAAGAAAAATCCAAATAAATTCACAAGAGAAACTGTTATCAAAAGGGTACAAGACAGCACACAAGAATTTGACCAGGAGGTGGAGGAAGTGGTTAGGCTGGGAAGGTACACTGAAGGGGGTAAGAGACCAATGAAGGTGAAAATGAGATCTCAAGTGGCTGTAGAAGAAATAATGGCTAGAAAAGGGAAGTTAGCCGATGATGTCGATCACAAGGAAATATGGATAAAAAAGATATGAACTTAGAGGAAAGAGAAAAGGAGAAAGTGCTAAGAAGTGAGGCTAAGGAAAAAAAATGAGAAAAGGACAGAGATAGAGAAGAAGAATTTTTACTGGAGGGTTCTGGATATGAGACTAAAGAAGTGGTATCTAAGGAAAAGAGAGGAGGTCGTGGAGGAGGCAATAAATTAAGAGTGACTTATACTAACATAGATGGTTTGTTATCAAGTATATTGGAAGTTCGGGACTATTTGAAAGAGAAAAAGTCAGATGTAATGTGTATCGTTGAAACAAAACTGAAGAATGAGATACATGTCAACTTTTAAAGAGGAAGGATATAATACCTGGAGGAGGGACCAGAAGGATAAAAGGGGAGGAGGAGTGCTAATAATGGTTCGTGATAACATTTGTGTGGAGGATGTGCAATATGGAAAAGACAAAGTGGAAGCATTGGGAGTAACAATCAGAACAGAAGATATGAAGAAGGGAAAAATTATAGTTACATATGTGGCGTATAGAATACAAGGGGCTCAAGCGCCACATTTTGATAAATGCACTTTTGTACAGCATTGTCTTCCTCAAACCCTCCACTATCCAGGGGAAGAATGTTTGAGCATGGTAGCTGCTCGAAAATCCCATAATATGAAGGGTGGTACTCCCCGTATCAGGCCTTCAGGCTGAAGGGTACACACGAGAGACTAGAGAGAGGGCTAAAGCGCCACTTCCTCCCACACCCACCTCAGCAACCAATGGGCAGCGCGCTGTCAGTCACGGGACTGTGACGTAGCCGTCCGCCAGCCAGTGAGTGCACAGCATTGGCATGACGTCATGGCATGTTGGCCAGTCTTCCTCACACCCTCGCCTCGCGGAATATTAATTTGTGTTCCCTGCTACTTTTTTTTTTTGCAATACTTGAATGTGTACAACATACACACATACGTACATGTCCTACACATACATACGCACACTTATTCACACATACACATTCATACACACACACACACACAGACACACAAACACATTAATGCACATACATACATACACATACACATACACATACACTTACACTTACACGTACACATTCACACAATAATATTTTATGAATTTAAGAACGTTTCGAAGTGAATTGGGACAAGTTTGAATATATGGCGTAGTGGATAAGGTGGTGAGCATGAGATCGGGCAGACGTCCACGCGTAGGTCCGAATCCTACCACATACAGCATTAAAACACTTTGCCATTTGTCGAGTGGTTTAAAGTTACCTACATATCACCATGATACCCAGGTTCTAGGTGGTTACATTCAAGATGAGCTTGGGCGGTGATATGGGCCCTAATATGGGTACCACTATAAATAAAATTGCCTGCGCCACTAATGGGCGGAAGCTGATCAGCGCTTCCCATACACTCTTCAAGTGTGCCTACAGGCGCTATAGGCCTTACCGAAAAAAAAGGGAGAAAAATGCAATTAATGTGGCAAGATTCAAAATGTGTAGTTGTAATGTTTATTTTTTTTTACATGAAGTTAAAAGTCAAATGATAGACCTTTTGAATAAAACAAACTAGAGCTTTCTATCTAATTTAAAAAAAAAGTTATGATATTCTGAATATTGCCAAACTTTAACTGCGTTTTTCTCAACTTTTTTATTTTGTCACTTGAGCCCCTTGTATTCTAAACGCCTCATATGTTCCACCAAAGACTAATACATGGGGATCAGAAGAGCATAAAGATATGCAAAGAGAGATAAAAAAGTATCTGGATAACATGATAAGAAGAGATAGAAAAATACTCTTAGTTGGAGACTTCAACTGTAAAAAAGTAAACTGGGGAGAGATGGAAGTAATGGACAATGTTAGGCAGTGGAGTGAGAAAGTGTTACAGATGACTATGGTTAATACAATGGACCAGTGGGTAGAAGAGTCAACAAGATACAGGGGGAAGAGGAACCATCGTTACTTGACCTAGTCTTCACAAAAAAACTGGAGATCCCTCCAGTCATACAATACCTTAGTCCAATGGGGAAAAGTTATCATGTGACATTAGAGATAAGGAGGAAGATGAGAAAAGATACAGAGAGGACTATAAAGGAGAGAGATTAAATTATGCAAGAGCAGATTTTGAAAAATTAAGGAGTTATTTTGCTGATGTTGAGTGGAGTAATATTATGAGCAGGAAGACTGTACAAGAAAAATATGACATATTCTTACAGGAATACAATGAAGGAGTAAAAAAGTTTGTTCCTGTTTATAGAGTTCAGAAAAAATACATGTATGGTACAATGCTAGATGCATACAAGCAAAAAAGGCAAAGGATAAAGCGTGGTAGAAACTCTTAAAGCAGGGAAATGACTATAATAGTCGGCAGTACAAAGATACTAGAAATGAATATATTAGAGTAAGGAGAGAGGAAGAAAGAAAGTTTGACAAAGATGATGTGGATAAAAGCAAGGATGAACCCAAACTTTTCTACAAGTTTATAAATGACAAAACAAAGAATAAGGAAACAAATGAAAAAATAGTTAAAGAAGGAAAGACATACCAAACAGAGAAAGAAATTTGTGAAATAATGAATGAGCTTCAAAACGATTTTCACTGAAGAAGATGACTTCACAGAACCTAATAGGACATTGAATTGCAAGTTCATAAAGAGGATATTGGAAGATTACTGGACAAGTTGGAAGTCAGGAAAGCAATGGGGCCAGATGGTGTATCAGGCTGGGTGTTAAAAGAATGTAAAGAGCAATTACTGGAGCCAATTTGGGAAATAATTATAAGCTCAATAAATGAAGGGAGAGTTCCACTGGAGTGGAAGATAGCCAACGAAATACCGATATTTAAAGGAGGAAAGGCAACTGAACCACTAAACTACAGACCAGTGTCACTTACAAGTGTCATAGGGAAGTTATGTGAAATAATTATCAAAGAAAGATTGGTTAAATTTCTAGAAGAGGAGCAAGTCATATCTAACAGACAATTTGGGTTCAGGACAGGGTGGTCATGTGTATCAAACTTATTAAGCTTCTACTCTAGGGTTATTGCAGGACTTGAAAGCAGAGATGGATGGGTAGGCACAGTATACCTGGACATTAAAAAGGCATTTGACAAAGTCCCTCATGGAAGACTTCTTTGGAAACTAGAGAACATAGGAGGACTGCATGGAACCTTGCTTGAATGCACAAGAGATTATTTGAAAGATAGAGAAATGAGAACTGTGATCAGAGATACATACTCGTCTTGGAGTAAAGTAACCAGTGTGGTGCCACAAGGGTCAGTGTTAGTCCCCATTATGTTTCAAGTTTATGTAAATGATATTTTCATTGGAGTAAACAGCTATATGAATTTATTTACTGATGATGCAAAGTTGCTAAAAGTTATCAAAACTAGAGAGGACTGTATACTGCTACAGGAAGATTTAAATAAGATCTATGAATGGAGCAAGAAGTGGAAATTGTAGTTTAATGCCAAGAAATGTCATATAATGGAACTAGGAAAGAGTAAGAGAAGACCAGGATGGAACTATTTGATGGGAGAGGAGCAAATAATGAAGACTAAAGAGGAAAATGATCTTGGATTGATCATACAAGAAAATCTGAGCCCTGATAAACACATAAATAAGATATTTGGACTATCATATAAAATGTTGACTAATATAAGAGTAGCATTTCATTACATGGATAAAGATATGATGAAAAAAATCATCACAAGCATGATATGCCCAAGGCTGGAATATGCAGCAGTGGTATGGTCTCCGAGTTCTAAAAAAAGATATAAGAAAGCTGGAAAGGATACAGAAGATTACTACAAAGATGGTGCCAGAATTAAAGGACCTCACATATGAAGAACGACTGAAGGAAATGCGATTGCCAACCTCACAAGATAGAAGAGAATGAGGGGACCTAATAACAATGTCTAAAATAGTAAATGATATTGAAAAGATAGATAGAGAAGACCTGGTGCTGTTGGTGGAAGAGGATGGAAGGACAAGAGGACATGAAAAGATCATGATGAGGCAGTGTGTGAAGGATGTTGGAAAATACAGTTTTCCACACAGAACGGTGGAAAAATGGAATGCATTTGATAATGGAATTGTTGCAGCACATAGTGTGCATAACTTTAAAGAAAAATTAGATAAATGGAGATATGGAGACAGGACACTTAGAGCCCCACTCTAACCCTGTACAATATAACTAGGTAAATGCACACATGAGTGTGCTGTCATACCAACAAGATTTGTGAAAACAGTTCTCAGGGGAAACACTTCAGCAAGCGTTGGAGCCTGACCTAGACGTACGTACAGGGGGATAGGGGGCCATAAGGTTCTCCTGTCTTCAAAATAAATAAAATTTGAATACCATATAGAATGTAAAAATGGAGAGAGAGGCAAAGCTTGATGGCATGGCCAAACGTATGGGACCAAAACAAACACCATGTTTTGAAAACCAGAGGTTTATCGAAACATTTGTTGGCTTGAAGTGACTGTGTGATGATAATACAGGCAAGGATTTTTCTGGATTTAGAGAGGAAAGAGGTAGTATGAGGAAGCTGATGAACATGGAAAGGGAGATAAGATACATGAAGGAGGTGATGTCAAGTATGATGGAAAAACAAGACATGTTGATAAAAGAAAACACTGAACTAAAAGTGAGATTAGAGGAATGTGAGAAAGCAAGATAAATAAATCAAGAGATGAAGGAGGAGATGCAAGAGATAAAGAAACAAAACGATATACTAAAAGCTACATGTTGCGACTGTGAAGACTCCTTAAGAAATTTTCAGAAAAATAATACATGATGGGGGAGGATAAAGTTGAGAATGGAATGGGTGAAAGCAAATTGGAGGAATTACAAAATGCATGGAAACAGGAACAGGAAGAGTAAAAAGTTAAATTTTCAGAGGTAGTACGGAAGCAAATTCAGGAAAAGACAAAGGACATTGTTACACAAGTAATTAAAGAGAAAGATCTAGTGAGGGATACAGTGGATAAGAGAAAATGTCTCTTAATTTTTGGGAGGAAGAAAAACATTCCAAACGAGTTTTTAAGAGAGCAAGAAGAGAGAGAATTGGCCGAAACTATTATCAAAAAGGTCCAGGACAGCACACAGGCGTTGGACCAGGAAGTGGAGGAAGTGATTAGATTAGGAAGGTTTAATGAAATGGGTAAGAGACCAATGAAAGTGAGAATGAGATTGCAGTTGGCAGTAGAGGAAATTATGATAAGAAAAGGGAAGCTCACTGATGATACTGAATCTAAGGATATATGGATAAAAAGAGATATGAACCTGGAAGAGAGGGAGAAGGAGAAAGTGCTAAGAAATTAAGCTAAGGAAAAGACAAGAAAAGGGCAGAGATCGAGAAGAAGAATTTCTTCTGGAGTGTTTTAGATATGAGACTGAAGAAATGGTATCCTCGGAAGAAGGAGGAGGTCATGGAAGAGGCAAGAAATTAAAGAGTGACTTGTACTAATATAGATGGTTTGTTATCCACTGTGTTGGAAGTTAGGGATTACAGTAATACTCCGCTTAACAAACGTTTGTCTAATGAATTTCTGGTTTAATGTACTATATAAAGCTAGACCAAAATGTCCGCATAGCATACAACCACATCCGTTTTAGGGAATTTTCTGGGTTTGAATTTGCCAGGTGATGGACTGAGCGTGGCAGCTTTGCTGTGATTGGCTGGCTCCCTACCTCTGTCTCTAGTGCTCCTGGAGGTGGATCCAAGATTCTTTAACAATGTTAGAGTAACTTCCTGCTGCGAAATGGCTTCCATGAACGCTTGGAGGGACGGTGACAAGGTTGCTATCTGGTTACAAGGAACACCACCTCTGGAGGTGGTGTTACTGTCTTAAATATGCATTTATGTTCACAAAACAACATATCTATTAGCTTTTTACAATCCTTGCCCCCAAGTAATGATTGTTTTGTAATGCATAAAGTGAAATCTTACATGGAATACCAAAAATTAAAGCAAAGATAAGATTGGCCTCAGACGAAGCGGAGACCCACAGCGACTCCGCTGCTTCTTGTGACCCTTTTAGCCTGCATGTTGTCTTTCACCTCGATATTAAATTTATGTTTCCACTCCTCTGTTGCCTGCTATAATGGATATCATATCATAGTATTCATATATGCTCATGCACAGATAACAGTAGATCTGGATTTGACACGGGAGTGCGGAGCCGCGCCACCACTGCAATAACGTACCCAAAGCAGTCGACTGGTAGTATGCGGCAGCTGACTGTTAAAGTTATAATTTTGTAAAGTTTTATACAGTATAAAGTGCATTTTTTTAAGGAAATGCTAATCATTACTAAATACTGCAGCAGTGGGAAGGCGTGTGCATTTGTGGAGGCTGTGAGGTGCACCTGATTAAGGGCTCGGCTGACCTCTATCTAGAGGAAACATTATTATTATTATTATTATTATTATTATTATTATTATTATTATTATGTACATATTTGTGGCAAGTTGTATACACCCATGTCTACTGCGAATTAGTCATTTTAAGATATCAGGCGAGCAGCGAGATGGCCAACGGTTTAGCCAATGGACAGTGACAGTCACTCAAGTCACTCGGTTCAAGTCAGTTGTGCTAGGGATACTGCTGCAGCCAAGAGTGAGGGGTTATAATTGTTACGTGCATGTTCAGGCATTTTGACATATCTGTGGAGACAATGAAACAGTGAAATGTGAATGCTGTTGAAAGAGTTTTGTCCAACAATAGATTTACAGTGAAAGTGTGAAGATCTTGTGTTGAGGCTCACATGAAAATGTTATTATGCGCGTGTGTGATGTAGTTGCTAGCAATGTCACTGTGCAGTGAGTAATGAAGTACAGTGAGGTGAATAAGGAGTGAACATTGTGAGTGGTGTAATGCACACAGATTTAACATTGTGAGTGGTGTATCCAACCGTGACGTGTGTAGGGTGACGCTGAGTGTTGTATGCGGAGTTAAGTCAGTGGTACAGTGGAGAAGAACTGCTAGTGGTGACTTGAGGCGTACAATGTGAAACACTACAGTGAAATATAATGAGAGGTCACACAAAATGGCAGAGTGAGAGGCTGTAACTGGGACGTAATCCGAGACGTGTGCAACTGGTGGCAGTGACTGCAGTTATGACATCTGGTGCCATATAGATAGTCAGTTTGAGAAAAGATAGTGACTTTGGTGAAGAACAGTGACATGTTATTGACATCACTGTGACGTGGAAGTGTACTGTGGAGTGCTGTTAAGTGTTAAACTCACCTGATTACTAACATGACTGCAACAAACCGATGAATGATTAATAGTGATTAGAATGGTAGAAAACAATGCCTAGGCAGTGACTGATAGTGACTACTGCAATATATTTCTTTGCATTAATGATGTAAAAAGAAAAAAATAAAGCCCGCCTACGTGCTATGTAAATAGTCTTCCTAAAAAAAAAAGAAAAGTTGCATTTTTGTTAATGAAATTATATAGAGTACGCTAATGCAACATCTGTGACATATATAAGGGATGGGATAGTAAGACACCAACAGTGATGTCCACGCCAAGCGCAAACCTGGTGTCGCCACAGGAGGTAACACACGGTCACAGAGTGATGACAAGAGGCGTAAACTCACAGGTGTGAAGAAGAGATGAGCAAGTGGACAGCCAAAATCATGTAAAGTAATTTATAAGTGATGCAAAATTTGCATTTTATGTTTGAAATACAGCTGTAAGCTTAAAGTTGTATTTAAACATCTATCTGGTACTATGTAAATTCTCGTGTTTGACTCGTATAACTGAGCGGTACAATGACACAGTTGTATGGATTTAGATATCGCTTTCAGGCATTGAATTAAACACAGTTAGATTGCTTCACAGTGATTTTCATAGATTCTTGTTGCCTAGGAGCTGAGATTTCGAGGTTTGAAATTTAAGGTCCGTTCTCCGGCTTTGGGTACGTTACTGCAGCGCGGCAATTTTCGTGTCAAATCCAGATCTACTGTTATCTGTGGCTCATGCCATGAGGATAACCTCAACTACGTGGCAGTGAGTGATAGTGAATAAGTAATGAAATACCGCAGTATTTTGTTACGTGGTGAAAGACAACACGCAGACTAAAAGGGTCACAAGAAGAAGAAGCGGCGGAGTTGCCGTGAGTCTCCGCTTCGTCTGTGACCAATCTTTGATTGAGTGATTGATTGATTGATACATTTATTGTTGAATTAATAAATAATTACAACAAAGGAGGAGGATGGACCTTGCCACCCACCCCCTGGGCAAAGACTTCAGGTTAAAGTATCAAAAATCTAACACTAGACAGTATACATAACAAGAATACAAGTATTTCAATAAATAAATACACATATTGCACACCTTGTTGCATAAACATCCTACAGTTTTGGAGCAAACTGATGATATTCCCTGAGTATATCCCTGAGAGTGGTTAAGGCTAGGAGATGGTCAATGAGGCTTTACAAGTCATATCTCTGTTTTTTTTTTTGGTATTCCATGTAAGATTTCACTTTATGCATTACAAGACAATCCTTTCTTTGGGGCAAGGTTTGTAAATAGCTAATAGGAAAATATATAGTTCTTTTTTTACCCATGTGATATGTTGGGGACCAGCCCAGAATGCATCCCCCCTATTTCCATTATTTCCTATGGGAAAATTACGTCCGCTTAACAAATTTTCGCTCTACGAACAGCTTTGACACCCCCTATCCTGTTCGTTAAGCGGAGTATTAATGTATTTGAAAGAAAAAAGACCCAATGTAATGTGCATAGTAGAAACAAAACTAAAAAAGGAGATCCATGTTAGTTTTAAAGAAGAGGGATGTAATAGCTGGAGAAGAGACAGGAAGGGAAATGGGGGAGAAGTGCTAATTAAGGTTTGTGATGATATATATATATATATATATATATATATATATATATATATATATATATATATATATATATATATATATATATATATATATATATATATATATATATATATATATATATATATATATATATATATATATATATATATATATATATATATATATATATATATATATATATATATATATGTGTGTGTGTGTGTGTGTGTGTGTGTGTGTGTGGAGGAAGTGCAATATGGTGATGGTATGGTGGAAGTAATGGGAGTAACAATTAAAACAGAGGAATTGAAAAAAAGGAAAATCAGTTACATATGTGCCATCTAAGACAAATACATGGGGACCTGAGAAACACAAGGATATGCAAAGAGAGGTCATTAAGTGCCTAGATAATATGATAAGAAGAGATGGAAGAATACTATTAGTAGGAGACTTTAGCTATAAAAGAGTTAACTGGAGAGATATGGAAGTAATGGGTAATGCTGGACAATAGAGTGAGGAGGTGTTACAGTTGACTATGGTAAATACAATGGACCAGTGGGTGGAAGAGTCAACACAGTACAGGGGGGGAGGGGAAGAAACATTGTTACTTGACCGAGTATTCACAAACCAGAGTTCCCTCCCAGCATGTAGAAGTGATCTTGTAACATTAGAGTTGGAAATGCAGGAAGAGGATGGGATAAGATACAAAGAAGACTAAAAAAAAAAAAGACAAATTATGCAAGAGCAGATTTTGAAAACTTAAGAAAAGTTTTTGCTGTATTGAATGGAGGAATATTATGAACAGAAGGACAATACAGGGGAAATATGAAATATTCCAACAGAAATATAATGAAGGAATAAAGAAATACGTACCTATCTATAGAGTAAAGAAAAGTATACACGCTTGGTACAATGCCAGATGTACAGAAGCTAAAAAAAAGGCAAAAGATAAAGTTTGGAAGAAATTAATGAAAGCAGAGAAATGAAAATAACAGACAGCAGTATAAGGATGTGAGAAATTAATATATTAGAGTAAGGAGAGAGGAAGAAAGAAATTTTGAGAAAGGTGTGGTGCAGAAAAGCGAAGATGAACCCAAGCTTTTCTAGATATTTATATATGGTAAGATGAAGAATAAGGAAACAATAGAAAATATAATTAAAGGAGGGAAGACATACCAAACAGAGAAGGAAATGAGTGAAATAATGAATGAAAGTTTCAAAACCGTGTTCACTGAAGAAGAGTAATTTACAGAACTTAATAGGATATTACGTTGCTGAGGATTGCAGGAAATCATGTTGGACAAAGAAGATATTGGAAGATTACTAGATAATTTAGATGTAAGAAAAGCAATGGGGCCAGATGGTGTATCATGCTGGGTGCTTAAAGAATGTCAAGGACAGCTGTTAGATCCAATTTGGGAAATGATTACAAGTCCATTAAAAGAAGGGAGAGTACCATGGGAATGGAAGAGAGCCAACATAATCCCAATATCCAAAGGAGGAAAGTCAACTGAGCCATTAATTACAGACCGGTGTCACTTACAAGTGTTGTGGGGAAGTTATGTGAAATAGTTATCAAAGAAAAATGGGTTAAATATCTGGAAGAAAAAACAAGTTATAATGAATAGGCTCAGGACAGGACAGTCATGTATGTCAAACTTATTAAATTTCTACTCAAGAATAATAGAAGGACTGGAGAGCAGAGAGGGATGGGTAGACACTGTATATTTGGATGTAAAAAAGGCTTTCAATAAAGTCATTCATGGCAGACTACTTAAGAAATTGGAGAGCATAAGAGGACTGCGAGGAACTTTGTTAGATTGGATAAGAAATTATTTGAAGGACAGTAGAGATGAGAACTGTGAACAGAGATACATACTCATGTTGGGTTAAAGTAACAAGTGGAGTGCCACAAGCGTCAGTGTTAGCCCCCATTATGTGCCGGGTACATATATGTAAAGAACATTCAAAATGGGGTAACCAGTTATATTAATTTGTTTGCTGATGATGCAAAGTTGCTAAGAGTAATCAGAACTCAAGAGGAATATTTGATGCTGCAGGTAGATATAAACAATATCTATGAATGGAATATGAAGTGGAAACTGGAGTTTATTGCCAAGAAATGTCACGTAATGGAACTAGGAAAGAATAAAAGAAGATGGGTATGGAACTATCTGATGGGAGAGGAACAGATAATGAAGACTAAAGAGGAAAAAGATCTGGGAGTGATTATACAGGAAAATCTGAGTTCGGAAAAACACATAAGATATGTGGATTAGTATATAAAATGTTGATTAATATTAGAGTGGCATTTCAATTCATAGAAAAAGATATGATGAAAAAAGTTATCACAAGCATGATATGTCCTAAGCTGGAATATGCAGCAGTGGTGTGGTCACTGAGCTCCAAAAAAAGATATAAGAAGATTAGAATGGATCCAGAAGATAGCTACAAAGATGGTGGCAGAACTAAAGAACCTAAAATACAGGGTGTTTCACGAGTTGTGGTACTTACTCAGGGATATGATAGTTTGGTGATGGTGAGTAAAAGATACTCTATACACATATAGTGGATTTTGCTTTGTTTTATCAAAAATGGTAAATGAAAATTAAGTGTGGCGAGCGGCCGGGTATGTGTTGCAGGGACCGCTCTCTCAGGCGGGACACAACCCATGCGGCGATATCTGTCTCTAGAGAAACATTAATTGAAAGTATACACTATGGGACTTGAAATCTTTAGAAAGGCTGCATCTAAAATGTTTCAATAATTTCATTAGCATTTAGAATACAGTACAATCATGGCAAATAATCATGAACCATGTCAGCACTTTATTCACCCAATATCCTCCCAAAAGACTACATGGCAACTCAACGCAAATTTCAGTGTCGTGCCTGTGAGCAAAGTTTATTCCTCCACGCTACATACTGTAAGATGACACCGACGTTTGCGTTGAGTTGTCATGTAGTCTTTTGGGAGGATGTTGGGTGAATAAAGTGCTGACATGGTTCACGATTATTTGCCATGATTGTACTGTATTCTAAATGCTAATGAAATTATTGAAACATTTTAGATGCAGCCTTTCTAAAGATTTCAAGTCCCATAGTGTATACTTTCAATTAATTAATGTTTCTCTAGAGACAGATATCGCCGCATGGGTTGTGTCCCGCCTGAGAGAGCGGTCCCTGCAACACATACCCGGCCGCTCGCCACACTTAATTTTCATTTACCATTTTTGATAAAACAAAGCAAAATCCACTATATGTGTATAGAGTATCTTTTACTCACCATCACCCAAACTATCATATCCTTGAGTAAGTACCACAACTCGTGAAACACCCTGTATAAAGAAAGGCTGAAGGAAATGGGACTGTCAACCTTACAAGACAGAAGAGAACCAAGAGACCTAATAACAATGTATAAAATAGTAAATAGCATTGAAAAAAATAGACAAGGAAGACCTGGTGCTGGTGACACAAGAAGGTGATCAAGAGGACATGTAAAGATTAAGATGTGTGAAGGATATTGAAAAATGCAGTTTTCCACATAGGATGGTGGAAAAGTGGAATGCATTGAGTGATGAAATTGTTATAGCACATAATATGCATAACTTTAAAGAAAAATTGGATAAATGAAAACATGGAGACAAGACACTATGAGCCCCGCTTGAACCCTGTACAACACAACCAGCTAAATACATATATAGCCTATATCTATATAAAGTAAGCAATATTTTCACAACACTGTCACTCTTAAATTGAAGTAAACTGTCAACATAATGAGGTTTTTCATCAGTTTAACCTCTACAGTACCATGACATATTTCTATATTTATTCTGCTCACTATTTGGTAATTTTATACTGCCTCAGAAATTTGCATGGGGATTGAAATAGTGAAGATTCTGGCCATTGATCTTCTGACCTTCATAAACCCTTCCTAATGTAAATAAAATTGTGTAAACATGCTGAAAACTCATGGTAGGCATCCCATTACTGAAGGGGTTAACAACACTCATGCTGTACAAGATTTAATAATATAATGTGCTTGTCGCATTCCTTAGCTGATTAAACACCTCAAGTTCACAACAGACACACAGACTAGCGATTACTGACTGAGCATCTTGCTGCCTTTCCTTGCGGGCTGGGCAGAATCAAGAGGAGGAAGGGGATGGGAGAGTGAGACAATGTGACAGAGGTATTGTGACGAGTCTGTTAGTTACATTAAGTTGTACGAGACAAGTTTCCATTCGAATGGAAACTGTCAGTCAATTAGGTAGAAGATTTCAAACATGAGATTAAAAAAACCTTATGGACATACAATTTCATACCAAACGTACCAAATATGGTATGTTCGTACCAAAATTGGCAACCCTCCCCACGATTTGTCTGTTATTGTGAGGCATCACCGTATTTGTGTTTCCGCCCCTCTATTGCCTGCTATAATGGATATCATACCTTTGTATTCATCTATGATCATGCCATGAGGATCACCTTGACTCCGTGACACTGAGTGATAGTGAACTACTATAGGAATACTACTTCCCTTTGCCTAAACTATTCTCTTTAGAATTTCATCTGGCAGAGGAGAACTCAGTGGGGCATGTAATTCTCACTCATTCCCAGATTTTGCTTACTTACGGACTGTATGTATTCCAGAGCAAACTGTTGTTACATAACTAGATGGTTTTTCAACACTGCCACCACCAACCCATTCTAACCCACCCTAACTTAACCTTACCATTTGACATCAATGTAACCAAAGAAATAAAACCTGTTCTAGCAGTTACGTCAAGAAATAGAATAATACTTACACAAAATATACATAAGTCCAGAGCGTCTCGTTACGGTTCCTGTCAGAAGTAGTGTGAGTGTGTGTGACGTCATGCAGTCAACTTAATCCGTGTTAAATAGACTAAAGCATTTCATCTAATTGAATCCCATAAAATATCAAGTCCTATTAAGTCGGAATTGCGTTATTCAAACTTGCTCTAATCGAGAGTTGACTGTGTTTGTGTGAGTGTGTATATATATATATATATATATATATATATATATATATATATATATATATATATATATATATATATATATATATATATATATATATATATATATATATATATATATATATATATATATATATATATATATATATATATATATATATAATATATTCAATATAATATATTCTGTCTGATCGCCAGTATGGCTTCCGTCAAGGTCGCTCTACTGGTGATCTTCTGGCTTTCCTTACTGAGTCTTGGTCATCCTCTTTGAGAGATTTCAGTGAAACTTTTGCTGTAGTGTTAGACATATCAAAAGCTTTTGATAGAGTCTGACATGAAGCTTTGATTTCAAAACTGCCCTCTTATGGCTTCTATCCTTCTCTCTGCAACTTTATCTCAAGTTTCCTTTCCGACCGTACTATTGCTGCTGTGGTAGACGGCTACTGGTCTTCTCCTAAACCTATTAATAGTGGTGTTCCTCAGGGTTCTGTCCTGTCACCCACCCTCTTTCTATTATTCATTAATGACCTTAACCAAGCTTCTTGCCCTATCCACTCCTATGCTGATGATACCACCCTACATCTTTCCACGTTCTTTCAGAGACGTCCAACCCTTCAGGAAGTCAACAGATCACGCGGGGACGCCACAGAACGCCTGACTTCTGATCTTTCTAAGATTTCCGATTGGGGCAGAGAAAATCTAGTAGTTTTCAATGCCTCAAAAACTCAATTCCTCCATCTATCAACTCGACACAACCTTGCAGACAACTATCCCCTCTTCTTTAATGACACTCAACTGCCTCCCTCTTCCACAATGAATATCCTTGGTCTGTCCTTTGCTCGTAATCTTAACTGGAAACTTCACATCTTATCTCTTGCTAACACAGCTTCTATAAAGTTAGGTGTTCTGAGGCGTCTCCGACAGTTTTTCTCGCCCCTCCAACTGCTTACTTTGTATAAGGGCCTTATCCGTCCCTATATGGAGTACTCTTTGCATGTTGGGGGGGTTCCAGTCACACAGCTTTGCTTGATAAGGTGGAATCGAAAGCTTTTCATCGCATCAACTTCCCTCCTCTCACTAACTGTCTTCAGCCTCTTTCTCACCGCCGAAATGTTGCATCCCTTTCTATCTTTTATCGCTATTTTCATGGTAACTGTTCTACTGATCTTGCTAACTGCATGCCTCCCCTTCATCTGCAACCTTGCTGCACAAGGCTTTCTTCTTCCTCTCATCCCTATTCTGTCAAATTCTTTAATGCAAGAGTTAACCAGTACTCTCAATCATTCATCCCTCTCACTGGTAAACTCTGGAACTCCCTCCCTGCATCTGTATTTCTGAATTCCTACAACTTGTCTTCTTTTAAGAGGGAGGTATTGAGGCATTTGCTCCCCTAATTCTGGCTGACGGTTTTGGTATTTTTTTTGCCCTTTTTAGAGAGCCAGCACTCAAGTGGGCCTTTTTTAACCTTTTTTTTTTTTTTTTTTTTGCCCTTGGCTGGCCCTCTTCCCTACATAATAAAAAAAAACAGTAATACTCCACTTAATGAACAGGATAGGGGGGGTGTCAAAGCTGTTAAAGAGCAAAATTCGATTAAGCAGTAATTTTCCCATAGGAAAAAATGGAAATAGGGGGGATGGGTTCTGGGCTGGTCCCCAACATACTGTATGGGTAAAAAAAAAAAAAAAAAAAAATATATACACATATATATATATATATATATATATATATGTGTATATATATTTTTAATATATATATATATATATATATATATATATATATATATATATATATATATATATATATATATATATATATACAGTCGCCTTACTATCGCTTTAGC
>NC_059301.1:34661235-34683735 GCF_017591435.1 Portunus trituberculatus
ATGATGGGCGTTAGAATAGCCAACAACTAGTCTGTTGCCCGAAAGCTGGGTTATTAAAGATGTAATGTCATCATCAACAATGGGGATATTGGGAGGTAAGTAGAAGGAACAGAGAGCCAAATACGTGTCGTTGAATCTCACCCTGCACGTGACAGCTTCCTTAGGTGTATTCGACGTCATTTCTGTTTGTGTCAGTGTTTTGTGTATGTATATGGCAACGCCGTGTCCCTAATATCTTCTTTACTGATGGTAGTGTTTTAGCACTGCAGGATCACGCTGATCCTGCAGTCTCGTCTCCTGTAGACAAAAATAACGGACGGGCTATGTATGTTTGCTAAAAGTGACAGATATGGGGTTTTGTTCTGAATACTTTTGCAGTTCCACTGTATCATTTATGTCTTAAGAGTTGTGGTGGCGGCCGTTTTTCTTAGTCCTTTTGCGCTCAGAGGCGCTGCGGGGGTACCTTTCCCGGCCCTTACTAGTATTGACATCCATTGGTTCATCAATTGTTAACTCCCCATAGTTGGTCGAGAGGGAGCGAGCATGTGAACCCCTCCTCCACGGCGCGGGAGCTGCGACGACATGAGAAAGGCGTTGGCGTTCAAGTTTCGTTAATTATAATTTATTAGCTTTGTGTCTTTTCAACCTTGCTGGGAGTACGAGAAATGGTGACAGGTATGGAGCAGAGGAAGTGATAGCAGTAGAAGTTTTAGTAAAAGTAGTTTTGGCAGATGATGAGGCAAATGCTGAAGGGGAAGCTATGGTAATAGATGGATGGATGGTTTTGGATGGCCGCAACTACATAGGTCATGTAGCGCCTCTACAATATAGTCAATACTGATAAAAATTAAAAACAATTAAAAACAATAAAATAAAAGGTAACTAAAAAGAAAACTAAAATTACAAAAGTTAAATAAAACATTAAAAATACATATAATAAAATAAAATAAAATTCATACATTGGGGAGAAGCCCAGCTTCTCCCAGGTACCTGTACACGTCATGGCCGGGGGCCAGACATGCTACACCAAGCACCTTTGAGAGATCGTAGACACCGCTATCGCTACTGCGACACCGGTAGAGGTAGCGGTGTCGTAACTCAATAAAACTAGGGCACTCACCAAGCAGTCATCACAATAAGGTTGTGGGTCCCTGGTCAACAGGTACCTTTGTGTAAGGTACGTGTGACCTATACGCAGTCGCGCCAATAAAGTCTGTGCACGGCGATCCCGGACATGGGTGTATGTCCACTGAGGGATAGAGGAATTAGTGATCTCTCCCATTTTCGAGGTTGCGACCCCCGTTAGCCATCTCCTCTGCCAAATTACTGCAACTGCCTCACGAACTAGAGGAAATACATCTCGAAACGGAACAGTGGCAAGAGATGGAGCGCGACTTGCTGCCTCTTTAGCGAGGCGATCTGCGTGTTCATTCCCTGGAACACCAACGTGACCAGGGACCCAACAGAACCCAACACGATATCCTCGTTGGGTAAGAAGATATAGCCACTCCAGGGCTGATAAAACCAAAGGGTTAAGGGATATAGTGCAAGAGAGAGAAGTAAGAGCACTGCGACAGTCACTAAAAATTGTAAAAGACGAAACCGGGAGAGTAAAAATTATTTGTAAAGCTAGAACTATGGCAGACAGCTCCGCAGTAAAGACGGACGCCACTGAAGGAAGGCTGCCACACCGATAAAAAGAGGGAAAACCACACTAAACCCAACGCCTGCGTCGGATTTGGAACCATCAGTAAAAACAGGGATATCATTAGAATGGATAAAAAGTGTTCTAAAAACCGTGTGTGGGACAGAGCTGGCAGAAAATCCTTCTTGCCATCCATGGCAGGAGGGCATAATGAGATAACAGGAAGCTGCCAATAACCAACTCGTGGGAGACGGAAAGAGCACACAGGAGTGGGGTCGATAGATAACCGCCATGAGATTTGCAACTCGAGGCCAAAAGGTTTAGGAGACTCGGTCGAGTGACATACGCCTGCGAACGCGAGTCCCGCAACATTGACAGACAAGGGACAGAATCAGGAAGACGGTGGGTGCGAAACCAACACCGGAGCATCGAAGACTGGCGCCGGAGGTCGAGCGGCCAGAAACCAGCATCCACTAGAAGGCTAGGTATTGGAGATGTCCGAAATGCACCCGTAGCCAAGCGGACCCCAGCATGATGCACGGAGTCAAGCGCGTAGTCGTGCATCCGTTGCGGATGAGTAGATCTCACAGCCGTATTCCAGCTTTGGAAGTATGAGTGTACGGTGAAGAAGCAGCAACGTGTCCCTGTCCGCACCCCAAGAGGTGTGACTTAAAACCCGAAGAAGGGATAGTGCCGTCCCGACAAGACGCCTTAAGAGAACGGAAATGGGGAACCCAGGTGAGACGGTTGTCAAACAAAGGCCAAGATATCGAGTCGCCTCCACGCATGAGAGGCGTCTATTGGCTAAATATAAATCGGGTCTGGATGGACACCACGGTTGCGACAAAATGCATGGCTACGGTCTTTGAGGTGGAGAATCGAAAACCGTTCATGTTGGCCCAACTGGACACCCTATTGATCGCCAGTTGGAGCTTGCGCTCAATCAGTGACATCCTAGCAGCAAAAGAGATGCACAAGTCGTCCACATATAAAGAGCTGTGAACGCCATCCGGTAGAGTATCTATAACACCATTTATTGCAACTGCGAATAGCGTAACACTAAGAATACTTCCCTGTGGGACACCGTCATTTAGAGCAGTAGCATCGGAGAGAACACTCCCCACTCGAACCCGTAAAAGACGTCTGGATAAAAACTGCTGGATAAAAATAGGAAGGTGGCCACGAAGGCCAAAATTAAACAAAGACTGTAAAATGCCATGACACCAAGCCGTGTCGTAGGCCTTCTCCAGGTCAAAAAGACTGTTACTTGATGGTGGTGATTAGCGAAGGCCTCACAAATGGAAGACTCTAGGGATAAAAGAGCATCAGTAGTAGACCTCATCTTTCGGAAGCCGTACTGTACCGATGACAAGTACTTCCCCTCTCCAAGTACCACATGAGTCTTACATTTACCATCTTTTCTAACACTTTACAAATACAGGACGTCAAAGATATAGGACGGTAGTTCGTAGCCTGGAGATTATCTTTCCCAGGCTTCGGAAATGGGAGAACCACTGCCACAGCCCAAGAAGATGGAAAGTCACCGGTATGCCAAATCATATTATAAAGATTTAATAAAAGTTAAAAGCACGGTCAGACATGTGGCGCAAGAAGGCATAAGGAATATCATCTGGACCAGGAGAAGAGTCATGACACTGGGACAAAGCAGTCCGCAACTCGGAGGCAGAGAAGGGACATTATAAGACTCCCCTCCAGCGGAAGAAAAATTTATGCCGAGAGATTCCATTCTCTGGCGGTGACGTGCGCCCGGGCTGCAGGATGCCTCCGGGAAACACTGGCAAAGTGCTCCGCGAAGAGGTCGGCGACAGTCCTAGGGTCTGCCACCGTTCGCCCAGCAGACAACAAAACTGGTGGGGAAGGAGCAGAATACTTCCCAGCAATTCGGCGGACTTTGTTGAAGAGTAAGAGGGTGCGGCATTAATGGAAGAGACATAAGCTTTCCAAGAGGCTCTTTGTGCCTCTTTCAAAACGCGAGCTCGGCAGCGCCGAAAAGCTTCCAGGCACTGCGGGTCCCCACGATGTCGCCGGAGACGAGAGAAAGCTGCCCGTTTCTCTTTCACAGCTTTAGTGCATGCTGCGTTCCACCAAGGAACGGGACGCTTAGTAAAGCGACCTGACGTCCTAGGGATTGTCTGAAGCGCTACTGAAATAAAAATCGGTAAAATAATCAACAGCCTCAGCACAAGTAGAAAAGTCAGCCAACGGACGGATAAAAGAGCTAAGGTCTGTGAATCGAGATCAATCTGCCTTGTCTAAAACCCAGGGCCGGGACTGTGGCTCAGAGTTCACAGATTGTAATAAAATCGGAAAGTGGTCACTACCGTGTAAATCCGGTAGGACCCGCCAATTAAAATCAAGGAAAGAATTAGATGTACACAGAGAAAGATCGATAGCTGTAAAAGTCCCAGTAGGACTGTGGAAATGTGTAACATCCCCAGAATTTAAAATCTCCAATCCCTCATCCTCAATAAAAGAACCGATTAAAACCCCACGAGGATTACTAGCACCTTCATCCCACAATGGGTGACGGCCGTTAAAATCTCCCAAAAGAAAATGGGGAGTCAGCTGACGCACCAGGCCGTCAAGGTCACCCCTGGAGACAGGAAGCCGAGGAGGAGATATAAACTGCAAATAGTGTAGGATCGTCCCATAAAGACCTTAACAGCAACCACCTGAAGGGAGAGTTGAGTTGCAAGGGGACAACAGGTATATCCTGACGGACTAGAATAGCTGTGCCACCGTGGTGGCCCTGGTCAGGAAAGGAGTGCTAAAAAGGCACGATAGCCAGGAGGACTAGAATAAGTACTATCACCTAGCATAGTCTCTTGTAGAGCTACACAGGCTGGAGAGAACTCCGACAGCAAAGCTCGGAGTTCCCCACGAGGCGCGAAGGCCTCTACAGTTCCACTGTAGAAGCTTGAAGATGACTATTTGGTGCAGTGGACGGGCGAGCCTTTTGGGGCTGCCCGTGACTGACCTGACTAGAAATAATCAAACGACAAGAAGACACCGGGAGTTGAGATGTGCCGGGTCGTTGGACCACAGCCTTTCGGCCTATCGGTGGGTGATGCGAAATATCATCACTTCTACCGGTCCTCCGAGGACGAGGATCAGGTAGGACTGCACTTTCCGATACAGTGGGTCCACGAGGGACGGCTGTGACAATATCATCGGACGTCTCCATGCTAAGACCGTCCTCATCACAAGTAGCCCGATCTGAGACCGAAGGCGTCACAGAAGGATAGACAGAAACAACTAGAGCTACCATTGCAGAGCGGTCCCTGGAGGACTCACGGTCACGTGCACCGGAAGAAACCTTAGATTGTTTAGGCTGAGCTAAATCGATCGATTCCGCAGAGCCGCGGTGCCGTTTGGAGATACAGGTGGCAAATGGACATCTACTATATGGGTGACTTTGGTCAAGTCCATACTCAACCGAGTCATCGGACAAAAGGGCAAACCTATTGGCCAAATGAACAGGTTCGCCCGCCCCAACAGAGCGAGAGGTAGCAGGAGGAGTTGTTTTCAGACCGGCAGACTCAGCTGAAGAGCGAGCGGCCAAGGAAGCATAGGATGTCGCACCAGTACCGTCCTTTTGGCGGTACAGGAGTTCGCGGCGGGCGCTACCTAGACTGATGAACTGATTATTAGCAAGCTGTAAAATGTCCTCCTCCAGGCAATAATTTGGGCATTGCCTGGAACGTACCTGGTGAGCATCACGGCAATGAAAACAATAAGCTGCATTGCAATGCTCCTCAGAATGTGAGTCTAGTGCAGAGCAATTACCACATCGAGAAGCTTCCTTACACGAGCTTTTGCCGTGACCGTACCCATAGCATGAGAAACACTGAAGAGGGCGAGAAACAAAACGCCTCACCCTAAGATTGATAGGACCGATATTAACACGGTCAGGAAGGGTGGACCCAAAAAGGTGAGAAGGACCATGTTGGAGGAGTTCCTCATCTTAGTCACCTTTTGGACTGAGTTAGGACACATTGCTAGTATTTCCTCCTCAGGAAATTCATAGAGATCCTGACTGTACACACAACCTTTACTGTAATTAAAGGTGGGATGAGCCTTAACAGTCTCAAACATGCTGTCAGAAGGGCATGGGAGATGTTGCAACATCCTTGCCTGCGTGATATCTTTGCTCGCACTAGCACCCCCTTACAATATTTCTTGAGGTTTCCCTCAGGAATCGTGCCGATCTCTTTGGACAGGTACCGGGAGGCATGGATGAAATTTTCGCGCCCATTTCTGTAGTACGCCACAAACCAACGTGGAGGCGGGATCTGGCGGACTCTGGAACTGAATTGTCTAAGTAGCTTTCAAAAACATTTGGGATTCAGTTTTAAAGCCATGGCTGGCGAGGGGCAGAGATGCTACATGTTCATAAGCTAAACGGGCTTCATCACATGACATAAACATAGCAGCGGTTAGAAGGAAAGTCCTTATCATAAACCAGTCGAATGCGAACAACCGTACCATACGCCTTGAGAAGTGAGTGCAAGGCATGATAGGAAAATGATGGATTAACATTTACCATCACAAGGGAGTCATATGCAGCAGAAATGCGTCCCTCAGAAGAACTTCCAGAACAGGAGACTGCTGTGGGAGGCCCTTGTGGAGGGAATCCTCCTTCCACTCAGACCTGAAGATGACGTCTCGTGGGCCAGGTCAGCCACCTCACGAGAACCTGAATTTTTTTGGTTTTCCCATAAAAAATAGTTACACAAAAATTGGCTCCAGGAGCAAGGGAAACCACCTATTGGGACTACAATGGGAGGGAGCGCTGGCTGTCGTGGACGGGGTACCTCGTCCCCATGCGGACCAGTCGTTTTAAAAAAAGGCCCCACATGATACGAATGTTTGTCCACGACAGAGCTTAGACCTCCCTCCCAAAGCATCCCACCCTGGACACCCAAGCATCCAGCACAGGACGGCCCCTATTGGGCTATCCCTCCAGTCCACTGGCAGCCTACGTAGGAACCATTTAGTCTGGCCCCTCACTGGCGACCTTACTAGCATGGGTAGCCCTCTCCCCCTCGAAAGGGCAGAGCATGGACCTAAGCCCCCTCTAGCCTAGTTTGCCAGGTCACAGGGGCACGCAAGCCCCGCCACCACGACAAGGCGGTTCCCATCTGGGGAGGCGGTTTGAATGGCAACAGTGCACATCTTAACTGGAGCCATTACTGTTGAAGCGTAAGAGACGTTTGAAGTAGGCGTGGCCTGAGTCTACTTCACTCGCATCCTTGCTACATTGTAAGAAATTCCCTCAGTAGCTTTAACCGTGTAGACCTCTTTCTCCACTTTCCACGCGGGACAATCGTGTGAGAGAGTAGAGTGAGCTCTGTTACGGCCCGCCCGTAACATACTCCACTACCATCCCCTCCTCCGCTTGCTACCTCGTTCGCCACCTCTCCACCTCACCTTCCACGTCACCGTCGCATGAACCTTCCACGTCACCGTCTCATGAACCCTCCACGTCACCGTCTCATGAAGCCCCGCTATTGTCTCAAAGTTGGACTCACGCGGCCCCATTCGACTCAGGCGGAAGTGTCAAGCAAGCTCCCCTGACTTCTGGAAGTCAGTCGAGGTCAAGGCCTCTACCAGTGAACACAACACCTCTTGAACTACCGCGGGATCTTCCTCACCCAGCACTTCACCACTGCGACACCTCATAAGTATCACTTCCCTCGTCCCGTGTTTTCCACATTGCCTCCATATAGGATTAGTATTATTGTTAGGTATTAAATTGGTTTCTTTGTTATATTTATTTATGTGTTATATGTATATGTTTCATGTGTTTCATGTTATATCTATATGTGTATGTCATTTTCCTGTGTTTCATGTTACATCTCTATGTGTATGTCAGTTACATTATTGGGTTATTAAATAGCTTCTTAAGTGCCCCCCTTTGCATTTCCTCACCAGTTGAACCTGCAGTGTTTTTTTTTTATTGTTATTGTTCACGGGCTCCCCGATGCCAATCTTACACGTTTAACCGGTGAACGTAACAGCTCCCTCACAGTTACGGCACTTCTTTACTAAGGATGTAGTAGCCCTTTCCTACGCATCTACTGCAGTAAGCATGCGAAGACCGACAAGTGTTGACATAGTGACCATAAAGCTGGCACTTGAAACAACGGAGAGGATACGGAATGTAGGGACGAACGGGAACCGACTCGTACCCAATATGAACCCTCTCTGGCAACTTAGCAGCACTGAAGGTGAAAATGATTGATGCTGTGCTCCTTCTGGTACCGTCAAGCATTTTAGTGATCTTTCTAGCCTCAATGACATCCTGGTCAGCCATACAATCTACGATCTCAGTTGATTCCATACCCATAAACCCGCGGTGGGGAAGAGAGTCCCCGACACGAATTCATGGACTCTGGAATCGAAGCTTCGATCTCGATGTCATGAAAAAAACGGAGCTTCAACAATGATTTGACTTGATTTGCGTGAAGTGTCTGAACAAGTAGATCACCACTGTCAAGTTTCTTCACATTAGCGACATTACCAATATTGCAATCAATGATCTCTATATTAAAAGAATTAACGGTAGACAGGCAGGTGTTCGTCTTCGAGTGTAGAGTCACATACGTCGCTTTAGTGGGGTCTTTATTCAGTCAGGCAGATGGGGGTCGTCGATCAGTGTCCTCCCTCCCTCTTACGGGTGGAGGGTAGGAAAGTCTGTCAGGCATAGATGTGGCTACACCTTCCTCCTACAGGAGGGGAGCGGGACACAAGTGAGAGGAGGTCAGGGAGGAGTTTCCTAGCCTCAGATTGTCCTGCTAAACCACTCTTGGGGGGCCAGACGGTGTTAATTCACCTAAAATCTCACTGAGGAGGATCCTCCGTAGGTGAGAGAGGAAAGACAATCTGACTTCGTGGCAACAGACACCTTCTTTTGCCGCTAAGGAGAGGACAGTGAAGAAGCAAAGCTAAAAGCACGGGACAATGGGATTCCTAACTTATTTAACTAATCCCTAAGCCTGATGGGCGTACTAAACAATCCACACGGAGGTGGCAGAAGGACAAGAGCTTCAGAGTAATTGTTTCCAGTACGGTATCTGGGCTCGTGAGGTAGTTGAACATGAACATGAGCATGAAAAGGAAAGATGGAGAGGGGAGAAGTGGGGAAAGAGGAAGATTAGGTGGGTGATAAGAAGGGAGCTTTAGTAGGTGAGTAAAGTCATTGGGGCTTAACCCAGGCACAAGATGATTTTTTTTTTTTTTTTTTTATGATGAGCTGTTCTTTTTTATCTGTAATGTTGTGGACCGGACACGGAAAGGGAGGCCAGGACAAGACCAGGAGGAGCCGAGCAAAACGCACCAACACCGGGTACGCCAAAGCGCAGCACCGCCAACGCCACGGACGAGGGCATCTCTTGTCTTTTAGCAAGCAAGCACGAAAACAACGTGAAGCAGGAAGAGTGAGTGTAATACAGTAGTAGGGAAAAGGATGACAAGTAGAAAGGATAGAGTAAAAAATATGTACTTCCGTATAGCGGAGGGACCTACAGCTTTACATGGATTCCGAATCACGGACAGTAGTAGAGTTGGTGAAGAATCAGTGATTAGAGGATCGGTAAACAACTTTATTAGCAAGGTGGGTTAGGGAAATGGTAAACTTTTATTTGTGAGAAAAAATGGATGTGATGAGTGATTACGACGGTGTCTGCAGTCTCCCTGCATGCTGCACTCTTCTCTGGGGAAGCCGCGGGTGGTCAGGCACATTCTGTAATTTTAGCCTGCCCTGGGGAGATAAGAAGACTACCATGATTGTGCAGTGATAACGATGATTGCGAAAGTGAGTGATGTGAAGACAAGATGTTGTTTACGTGCCCCTACCAGGGAAAAGTCCGGTGTGAGCCTGTTCCAAGGCCGAGCGCACTATGGTAATTCACGACACCTTGAGTGGCAGGAAGGGAGAAGAGATATAGTGAGTGAGTGGTGGGAAGGGAGAAAAAGATTCGACAAAGGAGCCAACTATCGTAGCCAGACCGAGCAGATGAATAAGGGACTCGATTCCCCGTTTACCCAAGGATACCGGGATCGCAAGGGTATATCACCAGTCGGATGGCACGCCAGCTAACCCCCACACGCCGCTAGGGAAAATTGTGAGAGAGAGGAAGTGAGGGGGAAAAACCTGAAAGAGATAAGTAAGTTTCTACGTGGTTGATGGCGATTAGCTAGAGGAATATTGTTAAAGAAGTTATGTGTTGTTAGGTGTCGGCCAGAAAAGGTGCTGAGCTGTGTGTGGAGCTTATTGTTATGTGTGATGTTTACTGGAAGAATGTTAGACTCCTCGTGAAAAGAGAGAGGTCCTGAAGTCGAACCACATCGTCCCGCGGGCGAAACGAAGTGTCCTACTCTGAATTCTCAGTAGTTTTAGAATGTTTGAAGGAGCAGAGAGGGAGAGGGCGAGTGGACAGTATGTTAGAAGAGGGAGAATGAAAGCTTTGTAGAGATGAAGTTTTGTTTTTGTACTACTGTCACGAAATCTTTACAGGTAGCTCAAGGCCCCCGCGGCTGTGGCTACTTTTTGTGATATATGACTTTTGAATCTAAGGTATTTGTCTAGTACTTTTGTTTGTTCACCTCTGGATATAGGGACTGGATTAGGAGTTTGTTGGAGTAACGAAATCTGGCGGAGTTGGTTCCCCTTGATATTAAAATATGTTACCTTAGATTTTTCTGGGTGTGAGACAACTTGCCATTTTGGTTCTCATAGGCATGTAGCTGTTAATTCATTTTTAATTTTATCTGTTAAAACGTCTAAGTTTTCTAAATCATGCCAGCTGCGTCACATCATTTGCGTATTGTATCGTCAGTGAGTCGTGGTGAATAGGGGGGGGAGATAAATCGGCTGTAAACATGTTTAAATAAGGTAGGAGAGATTACTGATCTTTGAGGTATACCTACCTTAGGAGTAAAGAAGTCTGAAGTCTTGGTGGCGTATTCTGGTTTGTCTGTCTCCCAAGAAACTGCACAGAAGATGTTTTGTTACGCTTGGTAAATCAAAATCATTACAAATTTTGTGCTTTAAGCCGGTGTGCCAAACTGTCAAAAGCTTTTTCTACGTCTTTTGTTACTTGTGCAGTTTTGAAAAATACAGAGTTGAAATTTAGGTAGGTGACGATACTGTTTAAAGTATCCTCGGTTGAGGAGTTGCTGCGAAAACCAAATTACCGCGATGACAGCAGTTCCTTGCCTACTAGGAACGTCCTCAAACGCTGGTTGACGATGCGCTCAAAAGATTTTACTAAAATTTCTAAGAAGCTTATGGAGCGATAGTTTTCTGGCAGATGAGTGTTTTTCCGGGTTTTAATATGAGGGTAATATTTGATGTTTTAAAACCCTTTGGAAACTATCTGGAGGCAAAGGAAGCGTTATATATTTTTGTTAAACTAGTTATAATACCTGGAAAGGGGGGTGAAGAAAAGAAGCTAAGAGAAAGTGGGTGGGAAGAGAAGAGATGAAAAAAGTATGAGAAAGATAGGATGTGGGCTCGACCACAATGCTATATATATATATATATATATATATATATATATATATATATATATATATATATATATATATATATATATATATATATATATATATGTACATATATATATATATATATATTTTTTCCACACTCACCAACAAGCTCAATCACTGTTTGTGCAATGGAACGTCACAAATGCAGGCAGCAGAACCGCAGGTATCCCTATCACTCAGACTTCTGGAGAAGGTTGTACTTGTCACACTACTTACAAGAGAGAGATAAATAAATTGTGTCATGTGCTTTCCGCATTTGCTGTACTGAAGTGAGACAGGCTTCTCCACAAGGAACACAAATAAGTCCCTAAGCATGTGTGACTGCCGCTGCTGTGGGTTCATAATGCGCTATTTACAATAAGTACATTTTACGTATTGTAGGTAATAGATCCTTAATTTTTGTTATTCTTTATTATTCAGCATCATTTGATTATTTGATGTTAGTTAGTGTTATGTTAGTTTTATTGAAAATGTTACTTGTTAGTGGGTACTAGAATTGTTAGCTTAATTTGTTAGTGTTGTGGGATAGGAGAAAGGATCTGGCTGTAGACCGTGTCGCGATGTCCTCCTCGCGATGTCCTCCTTCTGGTCTGGCATTATCTGAAAAGAGCTAAAGAAATTACTGCTGTCTGGTAATAATTGCCTGTGGTGTACTTAGGTGTATGATGTTGCTCTTTTTCGGAAACCATTTATGTTCGTGCTAACGATTTTCAATTAGTTTATTGTAATGTTCTGGCTCTGTTGCTCTTATTGTCTTCCAAATATTTTTTGCCCTTATGTTCATATTTATATTCAATGGAGTTATGTCATATTTTGCATGTAACTCTTCCACTCTGGCATCGTTGTCTTCATTACAATTGATGAATTTAAGCGATTTGTTGATGACAGTTTGCGGGTACTCCATTACAGGCATTAACCCCTTCAATACGGTGACGCCTATGTAGGCGTCATGAAACCCCAGTAGCATATACGGTGACGCATACGTAGGCGTCATATTTCTTTTCTGAGCTTTCTTCAGTTCAGTTGTCCCGTATTGGGTGTTGGATATCAACTACACACGCCGTATGCTGTCCTTGAAATCCTAGTGCTCCTCCCACCATCCTTGTTTCCACCAATCACTAAAGATAAGCTACATATGTGTATATATATATATATATATATATATATATATATATATATATATATATATATATATATATATATATATATATATATATATATATATATATATATATATATATATATATATATATATATATATATATATATATATATATATATATATATATATATATATATATATATATATATATATATATATATATATATATATATATATATATATATATATATATATATATATATATATATATATATATATATATATATATATATATATATATATATATATATATATATATATATATATATATATATATATATATATATATATATATATATATATATATATATATATATATATATATATATATATATATATATATATATATATATATATATATATATATATATATATATATATATATATATATATATATATATATATATATATATATATATATATGTATATATATATATATGTGTGTATATATATATATATATATATATATATATATATATATATATATATATATATATATGTATATATATATATATATATATATATATATATATATATATATATATATATATATATATATATATATATATATATATATATATATATATATATATATATATATATATATATATATATATATATATATATATATATATATATATATATATATATATATATATATATATATATATATATATATATATATATATATATATATATATATATATATATATATATATATATATATATATATATATATATATATATATATATATATATATATATATATATATATATATATATATATATATATATATATATATATATATATATATATATATATATATATATATATATATATATATATATATATATATATATATATATATATATATATATATATATATATATATATATATATATATATATATATATATATATATATATATATATATATATATATATATATATATATATATATATATATATATATATATATATATATATATATATATATATATATATATATATATATATATATATATATATATATATATATATATATATATATATATATATATATATATATATATATATATATATATATATATATATATATATATATATATATATATATTCTTTTTATATTGAGCAAGAGGTATGATTTTGAATTTTTATTCGCTTGTTTGGTATTTTCCCGGCCTTTTCATATTCATTTATTATCTCTCTAATAGTTTCCTTAGATTTACTAGGCGTAGTTATAACTTGGGTTATATCGTCCGCAAATATAGTGTCAATACAGCCTGGTCCTGGTGCCGGTAAATCGTTGGTGTATAGTGAACAAAGTGTGGGAGAGAGAACACTCCCCTGTGGTACTCTGCTCAATAAGTGAATGTCGTTACTACTATCTTTACCAATTTTTACTATGGCTGTTCTATTGTCCAAGAAGTTGCATAATGTCTTTTCTAGAATGATAGGTAATTTTAAGCGTAATAACTGATTTTTTAAGCCTTTGTGCCAAACTTTATCAAAAGCCTTGGCCATGTCCCTTAATACCACGTAAACTTGTTTGTCTGCCAAGGCATTGACTATAGTTTCGTATCTAGTGGCAATGGCGTATATAGTTCCTTTGCTTGCTCTAAATCTGTATTGTCTATCTTTCAAAATATTATTACCTGATAAAAAAAAAAAAAAGTGTTCAACCTTCCAAGTGTTATTCTTTCGTATAGCTATCCTGGCACTTCCAGCAGCGAAATAGGTCTATAGTTAATTGTTTGTATTGGTGACTTATCTTTCTTAGGAATAAATTTTATAGTGGCTTTTTCAAAGAAGTGAGGAAAGTATTCCACAGAGTAGCACGCATTGAAGAGTTTTTTTTTAATTGTTCTAAAGCGTTATCTGTACAGTTTTGTAGTATTATTTTACTGATTTTTGAGGATCCTGGTGCCTTATTTTAAATTTTCTGTATATATCCTTTATTTCTTCCTTATCAATTTCCCTAATTTGAAAGTTTTCATTATTTAGTCTACTCAGATTTGATGTTGGAAATGAGGTTACTCTGTGATAGTTTACATTTAAATAAACATCTCTATCAAATTTAGTTTCTTCTTCATCTGTTATTCTAAAGACATCACTCCAAGTCTTTTCCATCAACTCACACTTTTCTTACCTGAGTAGTATTTTCTCCTGTCTTTATCTTTCATATAGTTTGTATGTGTTATAGTTTTTCCCTTCAGTACGTTGAGTTTATTCCAGAATTCTTTACTGTTCTTACTATGGATAACTTTATCTTCCCAGTTTTTATTATTATTCTCTTTACATTTTTCCCTTAGTTCTAGCCTTATTCTAGTATATTCTCTGTAATGTGCATTTGTCCAACCATTATTCACTGTATATTGTTTTAGCATCTTGAATTGGTTCTCTAAAATTCTTATTTCTGGTGTAGTTCTCAATTGGTACATATACTTGCGATTACTTTTTTGGTATTGCTCTATCCATGGCCTTTTTTACTGATTCTACCTATTTCTTTGTTGCATTTTCTAGTTGTTCTAAATTACATTTATTTAGAAATTTTATATATATCTTGTTATCTAAAGTTTTTTTCGAAATGATTACCAGTTTGCTCTGTTAATATTATATGTTGGTTGCGTTTCGATCGTGAATGGTTGTGTGGATAATCTAAAGATTATCGGAATATGATCAGATGTTGTTATTTCTCTCGGCTCAGATATACAATTTAAATAATGGTGCTTATCGGAGAAAATTTTGTCAGGACTTGTAGCAGAATTAACATTTAAAAAAGTAGAGAAAGTAGGACCAAAATGAAGCATTTTTCCTTGGTTTATAAGATTGACTAGACTTTTTCCAACTATATTGTTATCTTTCTTACTAAAGTGTTTATGTCTTCCGTTAAAGTCACCAATTATAAATGTGGGGATGTTGTTATTAAGGACTCTGTACATGTCTGTAAATGGAAGAAATGGTCTTCTAGGTGGTAAATATACTGTTGAGATAATTATTGGGCCTAGGTTGGTCTCAACTTATATAGCTAAAACATCAACGTCATCATAAAGTTTGTGTGGAATATTATATTTTACTGCAATTGTTGATCCGTCTGCAAGACTTTCTCTGTAATTTACTTTATAAATTTTGTATCCTGGTATTTTAAATACTTCATTTGATTTAACACCGATAATTATCTATGAGGGAATGTTTATTTGTATTCCAGTGCATAACATTATGTTGTACTATTGTAAGTTGTTTATAAATTATGAAGGTGTCTCCTCATTCAGGGATCCCTTTGTTCAATAGGTGATCTCTCTTGTTTAAACCCTGATTTAATCTTTCTGATGTGGTCGTTGTCTATCTGAATCCAGCAGTCTTTCAATATTAACTTTCCAGATTGAATCATATGTAAAATTTCTGCTTCATTGTAGTTATTATTCTCAAAAGTATATCTAAATGTATTATTTCTTAACCCATTTACTCAATACTCCACAGTGAATTTCACCTCTGGCCAATCTATTTCTTGTGGTGTATAAATTTGGAGACCCACTTCTTCAGCTCCTACAGTGTCCTTTTGACTTACATATTCATCATGTTCCATATCACTTGCCTCACTCTCGGTTCTCTGTTTGTCTGCTGAGTCATGTCTAGGTTTTTTTCTTTCTAGGTTTTGTCTTAGGTTTTACTGCTTAGTCTTCTGTATCTTCTTGACTTTCCTGTGTATAAATCTTACCTGAGTTGGGGCAGTCTGGAATTATTATATTAGGTAAACTATTAGCTGTTGATATTTTATTCAACAGATATTGATCTTTAAGGTTTCCTCTCTAGTAATGTCAGGATAGACGTAACGTGATGTCATTGATTGTGTAGGAATGTTACCCTGTCCTCTTACTATTTCTGCTAAAGTCACGTTCTGTCTCTCTGTCTCTTCCTTTTTTTTTCCCTCAGGGTCATCTTTCTTTTTGGGCACTTCATGGCTAGTGTACCATGTTCCTCTTTGCAATTAACACATTTCTTTGTTTTTCCCTTACAGTCGAACCACAAGTGTCCTTCACTACTGCATTCCGAACATAACTTGTAGTCTCTACCTTTGGGACAACCTCTAGTGTTATGTTCTTCCAATCTGTAACACTTCACGCAGCATTTGATGGGAATAAATGTGTCTTGTTTTATTTCATGAGGTGGTATGCTTATATTGAATGACCCAATCCTACTTCTGTACATTTCCTTGCCAAAGATGTTTGAGAGAATGTTATCTTTAGTATTGAGGAGTTAGAGAATTTATATACAGAGTCAAGATCATCCCCTATCCATCTGTTCTTTAAAATCAACCCATCTCCAATTTCTTCCTCTCCCCAATCATATATTACATTGTCCACTCTAGTGAGGATAACACTTTCTTAACCCTTAAATTTGCAGGCATTAAAGGAGAAAAACCATCCTGATCTGACTCATCCTTTATTTCTCTATTGAAAATCTTATCACTGTCTACTTCGGAGTTTGGGAGTACAGCATAGCCATCATTACCAGGAAAACATCTTGATATGTGGATTTTGTGTTAGAATAGTATTTCTAGCAACCTTAGTTTTTTGTCTTTGTCAAGTACTCCTCTACATTTTTATTCTTGTCATTCTGAAGCATAGTACCTACAGCAGATTGGTTTGTCTACCACCAGGCTGCTGTCCCATGAGGGTCTTCGAAACCTGTTTATCAGTGTCCCTACGGCCCAGTGCTGGTCTTCCTATAACCGTCCGGCTGCGGGACTCCCTCATGTAAGAGCCCTAATGGCTCACCTTCGGGGTTCAGCTTCGTACCAACTCAGCACTGTCTAAATGGGGAAAAAAACAGTCAGCAGAGTCATCACAGAAACAGGCCACGAAGAGAGCAAAGTCCACAGAGCGGCAAAACTTCGTTGAATGCACGGAAATTCTTCTTCAGTACATGGGATTAAGTCCTACTAGTGTGCATAGACGATTAAGTCCACAAAGTAGCAAAACTTGGTAACTGCACAGAAATTCTTCCTCAGTAAATGGGACTAAGTCCCATAGAATCTAGAGTCAACGAGAAAAACAAAGATCACAAAGTGGCAAAAACTTGGTTAAATGCACGAAAATTCTTCCTCAGTGAATGGAATGAGACTAGTCCCAACACTCGCAGAGCAAGTGATGAAGTTCTAAGGAGCGTGCAGGGAATGTCCGTGCCGTAGCTCTGCCTGTCTGCGAGTCGCCTGGAGGGAGCTTGTTGTTGAGGGGGGGATAGAAAAGATGGGTGAAACTATTGAAGAGTTAAAGTTGGTGGGAAGGGAAGTGTTGAGGGCTATAGTGAGAAAGGAAATAAAGTGGGAGTGTAAAGGTGACGGGCAAACCATCTTGCTAATTCTTATTTTCTCTCTCTCTCTCTCTCTTGCGGCTCATTTCTGGCAACGTTGTATTTGTTTTACCTTATATCTAGGCTCTATCAAATTGATAAGAGTTTTATATATATATATATATATATATATATATATATATATATATATATATATATATATATATATATATATATATATATATATATATATAAAGTTTTCTGCTTTGCCTCTCTCCGCTGCTGGTTGTCTGCAGACAGTGCCGGTGTCTACCACCCCTTGCCGGGGAGGGGATGTAGTAACGGGAGCCACCATGCTCTACAGTACACGACCGTTAGAATCCACACATCCTCCCCAGCAACTCAAGGCGCAGAGCAGAGGGCGCATGAAAACTGTCATAGTGTCTTGTGTTTTATGTTTGTGTATGTGATTTTATTTGGAATACAAAGTTAGATTAAAATATTTAATGGTGGGTGTGTTATGAAACTACGAATGGATGTACTGTTTCCTCGCAACCTCTCTCCGCTGTCGGATGTCTGCAGACAGCACCAGTGTACACCACCCCTTACCGGGGAGGGGAAGTGGTAATGGGAGCCACCGTTAGAAGGCCACACTTTCTCCCCAGCAACTCAGGGCGCAGAACAAAGGAGAGAGCAAACCATCCATGTGCCTTGTTGATTAGTTGTTATACTATATATCATGTGGGGTTGGTGTGATGTATGTTTTATGTCATATGTCTCCAAGGTAGGTATTCCTGGTAAGTGTGCTATTTTGTGAACATGGGGGGTGGTTTAATTTTGTTAAGATACTTTATAGGTTTCCTGAACTAATTGTGTTCAGTTTCGTGTTCGTAACCATCTATTGCTGTGATGTATGTTGTATCCTTGAGGATGTTCTCAATTTTTTGTTTAATGGTGTTTCCTCTTTTATGGATTGTGATGTTTAGAGGATCAAGGTTAGATAATGTGTGCAGTTCCTGTGTTGTTTTTGTGTATGGATATTTTTCTTGGTGTGCAAACCTTGATGCTCTGTTTTGTATTCGTTGTAGTGAAAACATTTGTTGTTTTGAGAGTGCATTAAGTGCGTAGGTAGGATAGGAAGGACACATGCTTTAACTAAGTGTATTTTTATGTTGGTGTTTAGCATTTCAAAGCGTTTTGCACTTTGAGTGCAAGGGAAGCTTTCTTGGTGACATGCGTAACACATGTTTGCTGTATCCGCGTGGGCAGAGTTTTAATCCTAGTACGCTTGCTTCATGTGAGTAGGGTATTAAGTTTCCTTCAATGTTAACCGGGTTGTCTTTAATAAAGCTATGGGAAGGATAGTGAATTTTGATGTGTTGGTTTTTATTTTCCATTTGTTCTCAAAATTATTTGTTTTTTTTTTTATTTCCTTCTCTATCTTTTTTGTTAGCATATTTTTTATTTGCCTGCTTGAGTTATGATTTGCGTAATGTCGTCTACGTATTGTATATTTATCCCATCTGTAATAGGTGGGGGTATGTCATATGTATATATTGTGTAAAGTGTGGGTGATAGGCTGCTTCCTTGTGGTACACCACTGTGGAGTTGAAAGCTTTGGCCTTGGAAACTATTTAGTGAAATAGAGGCTGATCTATTGTCGAGAAAGCTACAAAGTAGTTTTGCTATTATTCTAGGAAGTTGTATCTGTTGTAATTTGTATTTGAGACCATTTGTCCATACCTTGTCAAATGCCTTGGAGACATCTCTTAAAACTATACAAGACTGCTTTTTGTCTGAGAAGGCATTTGAAATGGTTTCTGTGATAGTTGCTAGGGCTGTGTCTGTTGATCTGTGTTTGCGGAAACCATGTTGTGAGTCAGGTAGTATATCGTTGTTCTCTAAGAATGTTCTAACTCTCATGTGAATTATTTTTTCATAGATTTTGCCCGGTACTTCAAGTAGTGAGACGGGGCGAAAGTTGTTGGGGTCTGTTGTTGGTTTGTTTGGTTTAGGAATTAACTTTGTTTTAGAGTGTTTGAATACGTTTGGAAAATATCCCATAGAAAATGATATGCTAGAAATTTAGTGAATATTCCTAAAACTTCATCGGGTAGATTCTGTAGAATGATTTTATTGATTTTAGTGTGTCCTGGTGTGTTATTTTTTAATTGCTTTATAATGTTTTTAACTTTCTGTATTGTGATCTGTGATGTTAAGTAGTTGTTATTTAGGTTATCTGGGTTTCCTTGATAGTAGGGAAGTATTTCTACTATGTTGTTGTTGATGTAAGTGTGAACTATTTGATCGTTCTCTTGATCGAACAACAAATTTTCTGTTGGGATTATTCTGAAGACATTACTCCAGATTTCTCTGAAGATTTTTTCTTTGTCTTTTTCTTCATGTATCTTTTTGTTATCTTGTATTAGATATTGTGTTTGATTTGATGTGTTACTTTTTAGTTGTTTTATGTTTTGCCAGAATTTCTTTAGATCTTTCTAGAGTGTCTCTACTTGGCTTACTTTATTTCTCCAATTGATTATGTTCTGTTTCTTTTTTTTTCTTTGCATTCTTCTACAATGGTGTGTTTTATGGTTTTATAAGTGATACATTTAGTGTAAGTCCATCCTGATTTTAAACTACATTCCATTAATCGTTTCGCTCACCATTGCAGTTCTTTAATATGTTGGTTGTATATAGGTTTCTGTGTTGTTTTGTATGTTCTGGTATGTATATGTTTTTCCATAGTTGAGGTTATTGCAGTCATCCACTCTTTCATTGAGTTTTCCAATGTATGGGTGTGTGTTTATGTTTTTTGTTTTAAGTTTTGCATCTTGTTTGAATTCTTCTCAGTTAGTTTTGTTTGTTATGTATATAGGTGGTGTGTTTATTCTAATAGGATGTGACGTTATCTTTATGATTATGGGTATGTGGTCTGAGTCAGTTGTCGGTCCTGGTTGGATAAGTATATTGTGGTAAGTTTTATTGTTGGTTAGTATTATGTCTGGGGTGGAAAAGGCATTGTGTGATATGTATGTTGGAAAATCTGGGCCTATATGTGCTAGGCTTTGCCTACGTTATTACTCGTTTTCTTGTCTAAATTGGGGTGATGTGCGTTCAGGTCCCCAACGGTGTAGGTTGGAGTTGCTTGGGACGCTATTGCATGGAAGTCTGGGATTGATAGATAAGGTCTTCGAGGTGGAAGGTATGTTGTAGCGATGTTTATTGGGCCTGTACTTGTTTCTATTGTAATTTGTAGTATGTCAGTATCGTAATCATCTTTTATTTTGTGTTTCAGGTTATGTTTAACGAGAATAGCTGAACCGTCGTGCATTTCATCGCTTGAGTTGATAAGGTAAGTGGTGTAATTTAGTATTTTATATTTTCATTTGTTTTCATCCCGTGACTGTTGAGTAGTATGATTTTAGGGTCAATTTCTCTGTATATGTTACTAAGTGTGCTTTTTTTGCTTTTCCAGTGTTGAACATTGTGTTGTACGATTTTTAGTGTGTGTGGTGTGTAAGTGTGTGCCATGTTGTGAGAAGTTGTATGTGTTGTTGTGTTGTGGGTGTATTTAGTACCTTTCTTGGTTGTTTTATTTACTTGGAGGGATGTCTGTGGTGTGTTTTTGTTGATTTACTGGGGGGTGGTGTCCTCTCCTCAGTTTTGCCACTTCGGGTTTTGTTAAAAAGTGCATCATCCATTATACACCAGCAGTTAGCGAGATCAATATCGTTATTTAAAAGGTGGCTATAGATTTCCTTTTCATTATATACAGTGTTATTGAATCTCCATTTGAATCTGCCCTCATCTATTGCAGACTTTAAATAGTTAAGACTGAAAGTGTCTTTCGGCCATCCCTCGCTTTTCTTAGTTATGATTTGCATCCCTAGGTGGGTGCCAGAAATCTTTTCCAGTACGGGCATATCCTCCGGTTTAGTGTTGTCGTTGGTTGTCGTTGGAGTGTTTTGGATCAATGGAATATTGTCGAGGGCCTTTGTGCTTGTTTGAGAAGGTGTATTATTGGTGTTGTTGCTTGACTGTGTCGGGACTGCAGTATTACATTTTGAGGTGTTGTCAGAGGTGTTCTTTGTCATTATGTTTAAGATGGCAGTAAAAGGTGGGTCCTCTGGTATAATTATACTGGGGAGGTCATTGGCCTTGTAGAGTTGATGCAAAGGTTTAAGAAGTGGACATGAACGAGGTACGTCTGAATTTTTATATGTGAGTCTCTGCCTAGAGAATTAGCCATAGGTTGGGTTGTAGGTGGTTGAGGGGTGTCATGTTTTGCAATTTGGCTATAAGTCTGAGCGTTACCTTGCTTTCGAGCCTTTCTCTTGTCTGCAATTATTTTTTTTCCATAAAGGGCATTTGTTTGCTAGTGCATGGTGGTCCCCATTACAGTTTGTACATTTTTTTTTTCATTGATTTACAATTTTTCCAATCGTGGTCGGTGCTGGAGCATTGTGAACAAATTTTGTAATCATTAGTCGTAGGGCATTTGTTTGTCGGATGATCCTCTATTGTGTAGCACTTTAAACAGGTAAGTACTGGAATAAACTCGTCTAGGCTGATGTTAAAGTGGGGAATACTCATATGGAATGCTAGAAGACCATTTTCAATTGTTTTTTGGCTGCTGTTGAGCTGTTTAGTGTTATTTTAATAATCTTTGTTTTAGGAATTTTGAAAATATTTTCTATTCCTTTATTCAAGAATCCATTTTCGTTTGACAAGTTCATCTTCGATATCTTTTTCTGAGT
Organism: Portunus trituberculatus; assembly: GCF_017591435.1. Lineage (NCBI taxonomy): Eukaryota > Metazoa > Arthropoda > Malacostraca > Decapoda > Portunidae > Portunus > Portunus trituberculatus. Next base: position 34,683,668 of record NC_059301.1, read on the forward strand.
TGTTGTAAATGTGGTCGTCCGTATTTTTATTATAACTGTCCTTTTTGCTCTAATTTCAGGGGGAAGTA
>NC_059301.1:34688735-34703735 GCF_017591435.1 Portunus trituberculatus
AGCAATGTACATACGTAGCACAGGGAGTCCTCGTATGTCTCCCTCACCCTCGACCTGAACAATGTACATACGCAGCACAGGGAGTCCTCGTGTGTCTCCCTCACCCTCGATCTGAACAATTCACTGGTGTTACTGGTTTTGCCTCACTTTTAAGTTTACCTTTTACGCAATCTGTTCCCAAGGCCTTTTTTCCTTGGTTGTACAGTTTTCCATTAAATGCTTTTACTATGTTTTGAGCTTTCTTTTCTTTCTTTATAGAGTTTATTTTAATTGTTTTTTATTGATCATGAAATGGTGAGCTGTTTTTACTTTCGTTGTGTGTTCCTTCTCCTCCTCCTCCTCCTCCTACTGTTACTACTACTACGAGTACTATTACTACTACTACTACTACTACTACTACTACTACTACTGCTGCTGCTGCTGCTGCTACTACTACTACTACTATTAATCCTGCTTATTGTACTACTACTACTACTACTACTACTACTACTACTACTACTACTACTACTACTACTACTACTACTACTGCTGCTGCTACTACTACTACTACTACTACTACTACTACTACTACTACTACTACTACTACTATTACTACTACTACCACTACTATTACTGTTTCAGACAGTATTTGCACTTACCCTTATAGATAGACTTGAAAGCTACCCAGTGATTCTTCTTCATATCCAACATCGCCTTCCACTGATATTTACACATTTCGCACTTTATCTTCCGAAATAAATCAAGGGCCGCCGTGGTGCAGTGGAACCATGCGTGCTTTGGGGTCCGTGTGGTCTCCAAGCGCACGGGTTCGAATCCTTTCCACGGTCCTAGTGTAGGCTGGGCTTCCGCACTCGGGGCAACGGTTTCCTAGCGGGTGGGCTTTGAGATAGGAGGTGCCCCCAAAAAGTACTTCTTTTAGTCCATAAATTCCCGTGAAAAGCCCACATGGTATATAAAAAAAAAAGTAAAGTTTACATAATTATGAATACACTGCATCACTATTCTGCTTTATTGTTCTCTGTCACGATTCCAATTTTCTTCCATCATTGAGTAAAATATAAATTAAAATATATGATAACTGGAGTTTCTCTCTAAGATTGCTGATGAGGATAGAGAAAACTAGTAGTGATCAATGCCTCAAAAACTACCAACTCAACACAAAATACCAGACAACTATTCCCACTTCTGAATATTCTCGTTCTGCCCTTTACTTACAATCTGAACTGGAAACTTCATATATCATATCTTGCTAGAGCAACATCGGCGTTCTGAAGCGTCTCAACCTTTTTTTTTTTTTTTTACTCCTCAACTGCTAACTGTACAAGAAAGTTGTCCGCTTATATGGGTTCTACTCACACAGTTTCAATAGATATGGTGAAATCAAAAGTTTTTCGTCTCATCAATTTTTCTCTGACTGACTGTCTTCCGCCTCTTTCCCACCGCTGGAATAATGAATCTCTTACTATTTTATATCGCTATCTTCATGCCAACTGCTCTTTTCATCTTGCTAACTACATGCCTCCCCTCCTCCCGCGGCCTCGCTGCTTAAGACTTTCATCTTTCTCTCACCCTTATTCTGTCCAACTCGCTAATGCAAACGTTAACCAGTACTCTGTCATTCATACCTTTCTATGGTAAACTCTGGAACTTCCTACCTGCTTCTGCATTTCCAACATCGTACGATTTGACTCCACTAAGAGGGAGGTTTCAAGAAATTTATTCCTTTCATTTGGCTAACTCTCTTGGACCTACACGGATACTGGCAACGCAGGCAATTTTTTTTTCTTTTATTTAACTCAGTTTGTTGCCGTTATTCAGCCTTCCCTTGTTGCATCAATAAAAAAAAATATTAGCATATGTGAAGTACTTTTTTATAGGTGGGAGAAATTCACATAAAAGGCACATAATATGGAACAAGACTGGTAAGATCGTTGAACGGAAAAAGAAAATTCCATAATCTAGAACTAGTTCTACTCTCCTATAGGGTAAACATTTTATAGAAACAATAAGTAAACCAAATAGTGTATATGGATTTATAATCAAGAGCGTTAAAAGTAGAAGTCCCGAAGTTTAAAGATATATCCGTTATTTGTATTATGCAATGGAATTCTTCCTATATTGCAGGAACGATATGGTTCTATTATAATCAGTTCAGAGGGAAATTACTAAAAATGTTTGATGAAAACAAATGTGTCTTAGAAAAGGAGAGTGAATCTTTTAAATTTACTTTTCTTAGATGGTAGACATCAAAAGGGGATCTGATAGAGTCATTTATGTTGTAGAAAATATGTAACAAAGGAAACATAAACAAAATTATATCGAAAAGTAATGAAAATAGGACAATAAATATTTTATCCAAGCATCATAAAATTAGATAGAAAAAAAATGGTTCTCATGAGAGTAGTTGATAGATAGGATACACTCAATAATCATGTTATTATTACTGAGTCATTAAAGAACTTTAAAAAAAATATCATGCGAATTTCTAAATGAGAATGACAGGTGGAAATTTATATATTTCATATAGAGACATTCACGTTTTGCCCTGGTGACTTTTTGCAGTTTGCCTATTTTCTTTTTTTATATTCTCTCTCTCTCTCTCTCTCTCTCTCTCTCTCTCTCTCTCTCTCTCTCTCTCTCTCTCTCTCTCTCTCTCTCTCTCTCTCTCTCTCTCTCTCTCTCTCTCTCTCTCTCTCTCTCTCTCTCTCTCTCTCTCTCTCTCTCTCTCTCTCTCTCTCTCTCTCTCGACCACATCAAAATATCCTACTCCTCCACACGGCACTTACGTTCCCTGATGCTTATGTAGGCCTGTGCACTTCAACAATTCCTTTAATGGAAAGGACACTCGCAGCTGTCGGCAAAACAAACGCCAGAAGGGCTCTTTAATTTCTGCCCTCCGAGGACAGGAAAAAGAGAAGGATCATAAGAAGTGCGTGGGGTCAGTTTACTTCTGATTTGCCTTGAAAGTATAGTCTCTTAAAGGCGGTCAGGAAAAAAAAAAAAAAGGAAAGTGAATGTGTTAGACATACCAAGAAAAAATATATCAGAAAGATAAATGGTGATTAGGAAATGTTAATACTGTCATTAGTTAGAAATCATTTCTATCTAACTAATCCTTATTCTAATTTCTTCTATCTAGTAAGGTTGGCAGTCCCATTTCCTTCAGTCGTTCTTCATATGTGAGGTCCTTTAATTCCGGCACCATCTTTGTAGCAATCTTCTGTATCCTTTCCAATTTTCTTGTATCCTCTTTTAGAGCTCGGAGACCATACCACTGCTGCATATTCCAGCCTTAGATGTAGCATGCTTGTGATGATTTTTTTTCATCATATCTTTATCCATGTAATGAAATGCCATTCTTATATCGGTCAACATTTTATATGATAGTCCAAATATCTTACTTATGTGTTTCTCGGGGCTCAGATTTTCCTGTATGATCACTCCCAGATCTTTTTCCTGTTTAGTCGTCATTATTTGTTCCTCTCCCATCAAATAGTTCCATACTGGTCTTCTCTTACTTTTTCCTAGTTCCATTATGTGACACTAACACTAACACTAACACTAACCCTTGTGGCCCTCCGCTAGTTACTTTATCCCAAGTTGAGTATGTATCTCTGATCACAGTTCTCATTTTCCTATCCTTCAAATAATCTGTTGTCCATACTAGCAAAGTTCCTCGCAGTCCTCCTATGTTCTCTACTTTCCAAAGTAGTCTTCCATGAGGGATTTTATCAAAAGCCTTTTTAATATCCAGATATACTGTGTCTACCCATCCATCTCTGTTTTCAAGTCCTGCAACAACTCTCGAGTAGAAACTTAATAAATAAGTTTGATACACCTGACCACCCTGTCCTGAACCCAAATTGTCTGTTCGATATGACTTGCTCCTCTTCTAGAAATTTAACCCATTTTTCTTTGATAATTATTTCACACAACTTCCCAAGACACTTATAAGTGACACTGGTCTGTAGTTTAGTGGTTCAGTTGCCTTTCCTCCTTTAAATATCGGTATTACGTTGGCTCTCTTCCATTCTAGTGGAACTTTCCCTTCATTTATTGAACTTGTAATTATTTCCCAAATTGGATCCAGTAGTTGCTCTTTACATTCTTTTAACACCCAGCCTGATACACCATCTGGCCCCATTGCTTTTCTGACTTCCAACTTATCCAATAATCTTCCAATATCCTCTTTGTGCACTGCAATCTCCTGTAATCCTTGGCAATCCAATGTCCTATTAGGTTCTGTGAAATCATCTTCTGCAGTGAATACCATTTTGAAGCTCTCATTCATTATTTCACACATTTCCTTCTCTGTTTGGTATGTCTTCCTTCTTTAATTATTTTTTCAATTGTTTCCTTATTCTTTGTTTTGCCATTTATAAACTTGTAGAAAAGTTTGGGTTCATCTTTGCTTTTATTCACTACATCTTTCTCAAAGTTTCTTTCTTCCTCTCTCCTTACTCTAATATATTCACTTCTGGCATCTTTGTACTGCCGTCTGTTATAGTCATTTCCTGCTTTATGAGTTTCTTCCACGCTTTATCTTTTGCCTTTTTTGCTTGTATGCATCTAGCATTGTACCAAGCATGTATTTTTTTCTGAACTCTATAAACAGGTACAAACTTTTTACTCCTTCATTATATTTCTGTAAGAATATGTCATATTTCCCTTGTACTGTCTTTCTGTACATAATATTACTCCACTCAATATCAGCAAAATAGATCCTTAATTTTTCAAAATCTGCTCTTGCATAATTTAATCTCTCTCCTTTATAGTCCTCTCTGTAACTTATCTCATCTTCCTCCTGAATTTGCATCTCTAATGTCACATGATCACTTCTCCCCATTGGACTAAGGTATTGTATGATTGGAGGGGCTCTGGTTTCTTTGTGAAAACTAGGTCAAGCAACGATGGTTCTTCTTCCCCTGTACCTTGTTGACTCCTCCACCCACTGGTCCATTGCATTAACCATAGTCAACTGTAACACTTTCTCGCTCCACTGCCCAGCATTATCCATTACTTCCATCTCTCTCCAGTTTACTTTTTACAGTTAAAGTCTCCAACTAAAAGTATTCTTCTATCTCTTCTTATCATGTTATCTAGGCACTTTATCACCTCTCTTTGCATATCTTTATGTTCTTCTGTTCCCCATGTATTAGTCTTTGGTGGAACATATGTAACTATAATTTTTCTCTTCTTCAAATCTTCTGTTTTGATTGTTACTCCCATTACTTCCACTTTGTCCTCACCATATTGCACATCCTCCACACATATATTATCACGAACCATTATTAGCACTCCTCCCCTTTATCCTTCCTGTCTCTCCTCCAGGTATTATATCCCTCCTCTTTAAAGTTGACATGGATCTCTCCTCTCAGTTTTGTTTCAACGATGCACATTACATCCGGCTTTTTCTCTTTCAAATAATCCCTAACTTCCAATATGCTTGATAACAACCCATCTATATTAGTATAAGTCACTCTTAATTTCTTGCCTCCTCCACGACCTCCTCTTTCTTCCTTAGGTACCACTTCTTTAGTCTCATATCCAGAACCCTCCAGTAAAAATTCTTCTTCTATCTCTGTCCTTTTCTCGTTTTTTTTTCCTTAGCTTCACTTCTTAGCACTTTCTCCTTTTCCCTTTCCTCTAAGTTCATATCTCTTTTTATCCATATATCCTTGTGTTCAATATCATCGGCCAGCTTCCCTTTCCTAGCCATAATTTCCTCTACAGCCACTTGGGATCTCATTCTCACCTTCATTGGTCTCCTACCCCTTCACTGTATCTTCCTAGCCTGATCACTTCCTCCACCTCCTGGTCTAATTCTTGTGTGCTGTCTTGTACTCGTTTGATAACAGTTTTGGCCAATTCTCTCTCTTCACGTTCCCTCGTGAATTTATTTTGATTTTTCTTTTCCTTTATCCCAAAAATCACTGTATCCCGCACCAGGTCTTCTTCCTCTTTAATAACTTCAATTACAGTGACTTTGGTGTTCTCCTGAATTTGTCTCTTTACAACTTCTGAAAATTTAACTTTTCCTCTCCTTGCTTCTGCTTCCATCCATTTCTTAGTTCCTTCAGCTTGTTTTCCCCCAATCCACCTTCTGCCCTGTCCACATTCCTGTCCTGCACTTTAACCTGGAAGGTCCTTAAGAAGCTTTCGTAACCGTGGCATGTGGCTTTTAGTACGTCATTTTGTTTGTTTAGTTCTTGTATCTCCTCTTTCAACCCCTGATTGATTGCACTGACCATCTTACATTTTACTAATCTCAATTTCAGCTCCGTGTTTTCCGTTATCAGTTGGTCCTGTTTGGCCATTAGACTGACATCACCTCCTTCATATACCTTAATTCCCTTTCTACGTTGATTAACCTTCTCATATTACCTCGTTCGTCCCTGAATCCAGAAAAATCCTTGTCCATAATATCATCTGTTAGTTTTCGTAGACCAACAGGACTTTCGATGTACCGTTGGTTTTCACACGATGGCGGTATGTTTTGATTCCGCCAAACGCCTGGCAGCACTACTCTGTTCCATCACTCTCTCGTTATACTTTCCGTATATACGATCCAACACTTATTTAATTTGGAGACAGGAGAACCTATGGCCCCCTGCCCCCCTGTACATACGTCAAGGCCAGTCTCCAACTACCTGTTGTAGTTTTTCTCTGCGAGCTGCTCAAATGTCTGTGGTCAGCACGATGGCTGGTGTGTGTGTGTGTGTGTGTGTGTGTGTGTGTGTGTGTGTGTGTGTGTTAGTAGTAATCTAATAATATTTTGGTTTTAATTGAATGTGTGTGTGTGTGTGTGTGTTTCACTGTTTGATCTGCTGCAGTCTCTGACGACAGCCAGACGTTACCCTACGGAACGAGCTCAGAGCTCATTATTTCCGATCTTCGGATAGGCCTGAGATCAGGCACACACCACACACTGGGACAACAAGGTCACAACTCCTCGATTTACATCCCGTACCTACTCACTGCTAGGTGAACAGGGGCTACACGTGAAAGGAGACACACCCAAATATCTCCACCCGGCCGGGAAATCGAACCCCGGTTCCCAGGCTTGTGAAGCCAGCGCTCTAACCACTGAGCTACCGGGTGTGTGTGTGTGTGTGTGTGTGTGTGTGTGTGTCTCCCAAGGCGCGCGCGAGCACACACACACACACACACACACACACACACACACACACACACACACACACACACACATGAGAATGATAAATAAAGTCATATTCTCAATTAGTTAGTTTTCCTACCAAGCTGATTTCTTAGTGTGCCTTAGCAGTGTGAAGAGTAACTGATAAACTTTAAAGGTCATTATGGATGTTCATTCTTCCTTTTCTTTTAAACTCTCCAGACACTCCTTAATTATCTATATTTCATCGACTCCTCTTCACTATCTCATTCATGATCGTTCATGATCTTTGCTCCTTTTTTTTTTCTGGAGGTCATTTGAGTTGAGATGCTTGATCTTTGACATTATTCCCTCTTTGTGCCGAGTTCTTCGACTGATCACAGGCTTGTTGTTGCTACACTCAAGCTGCATGTAAAGTCTAGAAAGCCTGCAAGATGTGACCACAATGTTTCATCTTGAGAAGCTGAAGGACTTGACATGTGCTTAGGAATATGCAGTGACAGTCGCCAATCGGTTTGGAGTGCACGACACCATCGAGGACCCGGTAGGGCTGTGGGATACCTTCAAACGTGAGACTCTTGAGGCTGCCAAGGAATGCGCCAAAGGTCACGGAGTGGCTTCGCCTCGGTAGAGACGCTGGACAGTATTGAGGAGAGTCGCACTGCCAGACTTGGTGGGAACCGCGACCAGTACAGGGTTCTGTCATGTAAGACTAGAGCTCTCCTGAGGAGAGACAAGGAGAGGTACGTCAGGGGTCTCGCTGAGGATGTATATTGTCACTTATATGCTAATGACCTCCGACCTGCCTATCGAGCCCTGAAGAAACTCCGCTCTATGTCTACATCTCAGGCGAGCGTTATCCGAACAGCAGTTGGTCGTCTCGTATCGGACGCAGATGGGCAGATGGCTCGTTGGGCTGAGTATTTTGAGGAGCTGTTCATGGTGGATCCTCCAAGCGGACAACTCCGAACTGCAGGGTTACAGATGCTAGATCCTGATCTACTCATTGACGAAACTACACCCTACATTAATGATGTCAAAGAGGCTGTGGCAAAGTTGAGGGATGGAAAGACATATTATGGCATCTGTAACATCAGTGCGGAGCTGCTCAAAGCATGGGGTGAGGCCATGATCCGTTGGTTGCATGCTGTCATGACTGTTGTATGGCATTCAGGTACCATTCCCTCTTGATTGGAAAAAGGGATTGGTCATCCCTATCTGAAAGGGGAAAGGGGACCGTCAGGACTGCAACAACTACCGTGGTATAAAATAACACTGCTAAACGTACCTACCAGGCAAGGTGCTTGCCCATTTGCTGTTGATGCGTATGTGCAGTCACCTGCTGAAGCACCAGAGACCTGAACAGTCTGGCCCAGTAAGTCAACAACTGACCGGATACTAGCGCTTTGCGTACTGGTGGAGCGCCGACGTGAGTTTCGACACGGGGTGCTTGCAGCCTATGTCGATCTCAAGAAGGCGTTTGATTCAGTGCATTGAGAGATACTCTGGGACCATCTGCTTCTCCATGGGATTCCTACAAGGATTATTTATTGGTCTATTAACTGGCCTCTACTCCTGGACTGTGAGTGCTGTAAAGTGTGGAGGGGGCGTGTTCAGCTTCTTCCCTGTGAATACGGGAGTGAGGCAGGGATGCGTGTCTGCTCCATCACTTTTCAACATTTATATGGACTGGGTACTAGACAGAGGTGTAGACCAAAGTCATTGTGGAGCCTCTGTCGGCAATTCTGAGATTACAGATCTTGTTTTTTTCCGATGATGCAGTAATCTTTGCTGAGTCACTGGAGTTCTGGTAATGGCTCTAGAGTCTAGAGACACTGCACAAGGAGGCGAAGCCCCTGAGACTCCAGGTTTCCTGGCCTAAGACCATGGTTGAGATGTTTGGAGGATGAAACAGTACAGTCTGTCCATGCGTGTGGTGAGGAAATTGAGATCTCAGAAAACTTCACATACTTTGGTAGTGTAGTGCGTAACGACGATGGGTCGAATCAGGAAGTTGTACGATGGATTGGCCTGGCCCACGGCGTTATAGATTCGCTCAGCACGAGTATATGGCGTTGTTGGTACCTGTGTAGCCGAACGAAGATTTGGATTTTCATGTCATTGATAATCCCTGTTGTGAGACATGATCGCTGAACATCGATCTGAAGAGGCGAATTGATGTCTTTGGTACTAAATGCTTTCGCAGGATCATGGGGTACCGCTGGTATGACTTTGTGTCAAATCAGCGATTGCTCCGTGAGACTGATTCGATGCTGATTACCAGCATTTTCCGTCATCGCCAACTGCGCTTTACGGGGATATGGCACGCTACCCGGAAGCCGATCCTGCGCATATTTGGTTGTCTCCGAAAGGAATGACCCAGCATGGAGGAGACCAAGGGGACGTCAACAGAATTCATGGCTGCGGTAAGTCAATGCCTCTTGCTGGGACTTATTTGGCACGGAAAGGGAGCATGCATGGAGACTCGCGAGGCGTGACCGCCTGGAGTGGCGCCATAGGGTATGTGAGGCGACCCGCCACCCGGCATATGCCTCCCATGATTGATTGATTGATTATTTCCTTTGACACAATGATGAAGTGAAGGAAAACACAGTTCTGTCTTCTCATCTTTTCTTAAATTCTTTGATTATGGCACTACCTTGAAGCAGCTAACTTGAGATGTACAAGTCGTTTACTGTAATGCTGAAGAAACTAGAATCTATCCATTGCCACATCTTGACATAACTTCTTTGCCCATTATTGCCATCAAAAGTTGTTCTTCACATGCAGCAGCAGCAGGAGCAGCAGCGGCATCAGCAATAAGAACAACAACAATAATAGCAATAACAACAAAAACAACAACAAAAGCAACAACAACAACAGCAGTAGCAGTAGCAGCAGCAGCAGCAGCCACAGCAGCAGCAGCAGCAGCAGCAGCAACTACTACTACTACTACTACTACTACAACTACTACTACTACTACCACCTGCTGCTGCTGCTGCTGCTATTACTACTGACTGCTACCACTGCTAACGATATGATACTAATTACAGTAACAACAACAACAACAACAGCGGCAACAACAGTAACAACAATAACAGCAACTACTACTACTACTACTACTACTACTACTACTACTACTACTACTACTACTACCACTATTACTACTACTACTACTACCATACTATTATTACTACTACTACTACTGCTACCGATAATGTTGGTGCTACTGCTATTGCTATTACTACTGCTACCACTACTAACGGTGATATTACAATTAAACTAGACCGTAATAGGAGATATAAGAATTAAACAATGAAATAGGACTAATAATAATGAAATGCCACTACCATTAACATAAGCAACACGTTTCAGTCGCCGGGAAATTACCGCGGTTTGTTACCTTACCTCCGTCTTCTCCCTCCCTCCCCCTCTTCCTCATCCTTTTATTTACTCGTCATGGCAACAGAAATGACTCGAGTCGCACGCACGTTTACTTGTCTAGGTAATTTCCAGTGTAAGGTGTGTGTGTGTGTGTGTGTGTGTGTGTGTGTGTGTGTAATGATTTTAATAATAATAATAATTGTGATAATGATAATAATAATAATAATAATAATAATAATAATAATAATAATAATAATGTACGGTTCATTAGGAATTGCAGTACATACATACTGAAAATATAAGATTAGAACATTAGCTTAGTAGTTTATAGCTCGCACCTTTGTGGGGATCGCACTATGTTGGTAACGGTCGGTCCTCGGGCCCCTAATGGGCCTGACCACATTATTGTGACCTATGGCGTGGGCTGGTTTGGGGCGTTAGGAAGGAGGAGGTGTCGTAGCCGTGGGTGGCGCAGCAGGCCTCTAGCCAGCTTGACGGGAGCCTCTCGGTGTATGGCAGCCAGTCTTGGGAGACTCAGGATAGTTAGGGCGTGATCGTAATTTGTGTAGTCAGGGCCAAGGATGATCTTGCATGCCCTCTTTTGCACATCCTCTAATTGTTGTTGTTGAGTGTAGGTGAGGGAGAAAGACCACACTGGTGAGGTATACATAAGTCTGGGCAAGATAAAGGTGATGTATATCCCCTTTAACTCATCAGTAGGTGTGCCCAGTGACTTAAGTCTAGCCAGCATGTAGAGTCTATAGGCCGCCGACCTCACTGTGGCGGTAACATGTAACTTCTATGTCAGCTGATCGTCCACTGTAACCCTGAGCAGCTTGTCCGACCGAACCACTTGGAGGGGATGAGGACCTAGGGAGAGTTGGGGGGAAGGGGACTGCCGCCGAGGAGGTGCAGTCTTGCATTTCTACAGTTTTGGTGTGGTTGATTGTCATCCTGCTCTTCGCCGACCATTCCTACATATTGTCCAACTTTGTTTCAAGTGCTGAGTAGTCTTGGTTTTTGTTGTTGATTGGCAAACCCACAGTGCAGTCATCCACGTACTTCCAGCAATAAGGGGTGTTTGTCAGAGCGTCATTAATCAGTATCAGGAAACAGAGTGGACCCATCTTGGGGATCTGAGGTACTCCACACGTTAGCTGTTGGTAAGAGGATGTGTGTTTCTGAAAACGCACAGCTTGTCGGAGTCCCGTGAGGAAATCGGCTAGCTAGGCTGTCAGGTGAGAGGGCAGACCCAGACTGATGGCTTTTTTTTAAGACAACATTGTGGTTAACCAGATCAAAAGCTATCCTTAAGTCCGCAAAAGCAACTGCTGGAGAGGTGTTTCGATTATCACGGAGCACAGCTGATTTGGCAATGAGTAGATAGTGGATGCTGCATTCTGGGTAGCTTCGTATGATCAGCAGCAGGTAACCAGGTCCCGGAGAGGCACCTGTGTCCATAAAGAGGCGGTGGCGTTGTGGATAAAGTGGTGAGCGTGGAATCCAGCAGACGTCCACGTGTAGGTTCGAATCCCACCACATATCACTTTGAAGCAATGCCATTTGTCGAGTGATTTAAAGTTACCTACATGTCACCATGATACCCAAGTTCTAGGTGGTTACACCAAAGATGTACTTGGGTGGTGATATGAGGCCTAAAATGAGTACCACTATAATAAAATTGCCTGCGCCACTAATAGGCAGAAGCTGAATAGCTCTTCCTACATATACTCTTCAAGTATGGCTACAGGCGCTATAGGCCATAACATTAAAGAAAAATACAGATGAGGCGTTGAACTAGCTCCTCTCATATGCCTATGAGCTAAACCATCTTCAGTTGGGTCTTGGCACAAGGCACTGGGTTGCCTGAGCAAAGATCAACCTCTTCAGCTAGGCTAACATAGAAGTCAGAAAAAGACTTGCCGACCGCCTGCTTGCAGCACTAGAGTTCATGGTGGCGTAGAGCCTCGTTTCTTTGACTCTTGAAATGAGACTGCAGCATGAAGAGAACGTCTTCCACGTCTAACAGCGTGTCAGGGGTGATACCGAGAATGTGTTTTAGAGTCCTCTAGGCCTCCAAGGAAACGGACACCCTTAATTGAATCAGTTGCTATTCCCTGGGGAATCGCTGCAGATCGATCATTATTGTGAAATCGTGTCATCGGCGGCACCACTGCAAAACATCTGATAGGTGGCATTGGCTTGCAGGATGGACTGATTCTGAGCAACAGGTTTGCCGGTGAAGGGCCAAACTGTAGCAGTAAGAGTCGCTGTGATAGTGATACGTCGTACATCAGTGGTAGCCACGGCAGTGGCGATCAGATAGAAGATTGTGAAGTGCCAGATGTTTAAGAATCTTCTTATTCAGGATATATTCAAAAACTTTAGACAAGTAAGAGCTATAGGACGGTATTTTGAGGGATTAGAACGATCACCTTTTTTAAGAACAGGCTGAATGTAGATAAACTATCAGTTTGGCCAGGCAAGGTGCAAGCACGGAAGCACAGTTTTTGAGAACAATAGGAGGGATCTCATCAGGTCCATAAGCCTTCCTAGGGTTTAATCCAGCGAGGGCATGAAAAGCATAATTACGAAAGATTTTGATTGAAGACATGAAATAGTCAGAGGGAGGAGGAGAGGGAGGGACAAGCCAAGAGAATCACCCAAGATGGAGCTGTTAGCAAAGGTTTGAGAGAAGGGTTCAGCTTTAGAAACTAATGATATAACAGTGGTGCCATGAGGATGAAATAAAGGAGGGAAAGATAAGAAGTAAAGCAATTGGAAATGTTTTTGGCCAGATACCAGAAGTCCGGAGGGGAGTTAGAGTTTGAAAGATTTTGACATTTTCTATTTATGAAGGAATGTTTGGCAAATGGAAGAACATACTTGGCATGATCCCGGACAGAAATATAAAGTACATGAAATTAGGAAGATGGAAGACTCAAGTACCTTTTGTGGGCAACCTATCTATCATGTGTAGCACGAGAACAGGATGTGTTAAACCAAGGATTAAAAGGTTTAGATTGTGAGAAAAAGGATGAGGAATGTACGCCTCCAAGCTATACACTATCAACTCTATTATGCTTTCAGCACAAAGAGATGGGTCTCTGACACGGAAACAGCAATTCTTCCACGGAAAATCAGCATAATACCTCTTCAGGTCCCCCCAACAGCAGAGACAAAATGCCAGGGCCACCTCCCCTTAGGATGATCTGTAGTGGATCATCTCGGTCATCTATCTCATCTCCACTCCATGATTAGAAATAGGATAAGATATAGAAATGAGATTGTGATCGAAGGAGGCCAACGGAGAAGAGAATGTGACAACATGGGATAAGGGATTAGAGATAAGGAAGAGATCAGGAATGTTGGGCGTATTTTAAAGACGGTCAGGAATACGAGCAGGTTCGCTAACGAGATGTCAATCCGACCCAGAAGAGGTGTGTTTCGTAAGTGCTGGTAGTGTTATGAAAAGTAGGAGAGTTGTCTTTAGAGGGTAGGCTGTGACTGCCCCTTAAGTTGCGAGAAAAAGGGAATATATATATATATATATATATATATATATATATATATATATATATATATATATATATATATATATATATATATATATATATATATATATATATATATATATATATATATATATATATAATACACTAAGGCAGTACTATTCTGATTTCCCTTGGGATGATTATTGTTTTCATGTCAGAGATCCTTCTCTTTGTGCCGAGCGCATAACAGAGGTGATTATCTCTGGCATGGAGCTATACATTCCTCATACTTTCTCTAACCCTAAAGCTAAAAAGCCTTGGTTTAACTCTGCTTGTTCTCGTGCTGTCAATGATAGAGAGGCGGCTCACAAACGGTTCCGTAGCCATCCAACTGCTGAAACTCATGCCCTATATATTTCTGCCCGTAATCATGCCAAATCTATTCTCCAACTTACTAAAACTCTTTCATCAATAGAAAATGTCAAAGTCTTTCCAATTCTAACTCCTCTCGAGATTTCTGGCATCTAGCCAATAATATCTCTAACAACTTTACTTCTTCGTCTTTCCTCCTTTACTTCATCCAGATGGCTCTACAGCTGTCTCTTCTTTTCTAAAGCTGAACTCTTCGCTCAAACCTTTGCTACCAACTCAACTTTGGATGATTCTGGGCATATTCCTCCTACTCCTCCACCCTCTGACTACTTCATCCCTAAAATTAAAATTCTTTATAAAGACGTTTTCCTGGCCCTCTCTGGCCTTGATTCTCGGAAGGCTTACGGTCCGGATGGAGTCCCTCCTGTTGTTCTCAAAACTGTGCTTCCGAACTCGCTCACTGCCTGGTCAAACTCTTTCATCTGTGTCTCTCTACTTCTATTTATCCTTCTTGCTGGAAGTTTGCTCACATTCAACCTGTCCCTAAAAAGGTGACCACTCCAATCCTTCTAACTACCGCCCTATAGCTTTGATTTCCTGCCTTTCTAAAGCCTT
>NC_059301.1:34711235-34736235 GCF_017591435.1 Portunus trituberculatus
CAATTCCACCCACTTCTCTACGGGAGTATTAATGCTTCTCCACGCGCCTTGTACCCAGGCTATATGTGTCTACAGACTGGGACAAGACGTGCAGTATATATATTACTATATTACTTAATACAACAGATGCTTGCCAGCACCTGTCAAGACTGACTCCCCGTGCCTACGGCTTACTACGAGACACGATGCGTATAACACATCTGGTGGTATACACAAGCCCAATTACCATCTCCAGGTGACAACCAGCCACGCAGGGAATCAAGATACTTCTAGTGTTAACAGGTCATGGAGACGATTACTGCACGCCGACTGGGAGACAGCATGAAGCTTTCCACCAGACAACCAGTGTGTGTGGCTACGGCCACTATAAACAGTATACTACAGAAGCTACACAACAAGATGATGGTGGCACACAGCCGCCCACCAAAACACATTGGTGACCACGGCCACCTAACAAACAACAATCGGGACGAGACAGTAACGTGTCTCTCCGCGTCGCCACTCACCAAGAGGGACAAACGCAAAAACACGGGAAATGCAGCCAACCCGCTACACTTTCCCCTGGAACAACCAACACGTTGCTCCACACCGTCACGGCCTAACCTGCAGCAAACCAGCTACTCAAAAAGGGAGAGCACAACTCCCAGACCGAGACTGGTGAGCACCCAGAACAGCCCAGCAACACGTGTCTCAACCCTGTGCCAAGAACCAAGAGTGCACGTGTATACCTCCGCTGAAGACTGGGTCGGTACTGGCGTTTTCTGCCAGGCACAACGAGATTACGAGATGGCGGGAACAGAAAAGGGGGAGGGTGGCCGCACAGCGGAACAGCGAGAGGCTGTGCTGGGGCCGCCATACACACGAAATAATAAGAAATAAAAGGGAAATAAGGCGGTGCCCTCACATATATATATATATATATATATATATATATATATATATATATATATATATATATATATATATATATATATATATATATATATATATATATATATATATATATATATATATATATATATATATATATATATATGTAATTAAAAGTGATATCTAGATATAGCATGCGCTATAGTGCTGCCATTCCCACCTCAACCTCTGAAATGATAACTACCTCCATAGCCACTGAAGAAGGGTCCAGGGGCCGTACTTATAAAACTCCACAAAGATGCCGTCTTAGTTAGGAAAAATACTTAACCTACGAGACTTAAGCGCTAAGAATCTTTCCTAGCAGGATGCTTAGTTAAGTAACCGTCTTTAGGCGCTTACACCGCTAACCGCTAACATGAGCAGACGTTATATAATGTTTTTTGAGGAATTTCGCAAGAAACGGGTGAAAATACGTAATAATTATATTTTAAATAAAAAACATATTTATCTAGTTAGTTTTCAACAATCTTCTCTTCATTTTAACCTTGATAATTGAAGGTATAAATTTACCACCACTGTTGTCATCTTGTCAAAACAACAATCATTTGGCGCCAACTTCGACTGCGCACCATGGCTACTCAAGAGACTCAGGACAAGAAGAGGAACAGGAAGACGAACTGGACACCTTCAACTGGCCCACCTATACAAAATTCTCGCAAAATACTCCGGAGCGACTTCTCCACAGCTGGCTGCTCTAAGGAAGCCAGAAATGCTGCTTGGAGGAGCAATAGTGCGGAGGTGTCTGCCGTGTCAGACATTCTCCGCACTGAGGAGTGCCAGAAACATTGGCATATTATAAAATCTGAGGCAAGACGGAACACCCGCAAGCAGAGAGAAGCCATGACTGCCACAGGTAAGAGTTATTAATTTGGGAGCTATTTTTTGTGTGATATTTGTGTGTGAGTTGCAGCAAGATTTTCATATTTTTGAGCTTGATAGAAATTTCAGTTTCACCCTAACAAAAGATATGATTTATCTTATTATTCCTTTTAAGCACTGAATAGGTAAGGCAATTTCACTTAAAGAAAAGTATTTGTTTATGGTTATTTATTTTTTGCAAGGAAGCTTACTAGTATTTGAGTAAATACTAAGTTTCAGCAGGTCTACTGTTAAGGTCACTTGAGATTTAGATCATGGAAGTTAACCACTTTAAGGAATAAATTTCAGTAAACTGTTCCTGTTTTAAGTTTGGAAGCAGCAACATTGAAAGTTTTGTACTAGTGATTAATATATTAAAGTGCCAGCCATTTCCTGCATTTTTTATTTTTTATTTTGTGAAGTGGATGCATTTATTGCACACACTAATTATGATGCAGTGTCTACCTCTGACAAATAATATTACTCCAACCACACATCTGAGTTACATATGTTATGTGAAAACACATTCTTTATAAATTATTTATTTGTATTTGCAATTCATTAGCAATAAGATTATATTATACTTTCCAGGTGGTGGACCTCCTGCCAACCCTCCTCTCTCCCAGCTCGATGAGTTAATCTGAAATTTTGGACCCCAAGAATGTCTTTATTCATGGGTGTACCAATAAGGTAAGCATCATTGAATGCACCTTCCTTAACAAAGGAAAAGCCACTTGTAGATATAGCAGTATTAGGCCATAATGTTGTCTCAAATGTCTGCAATCCAAAATACTCGTGTTCCCAGTTAGTTTACAACTTACAGTTTTACACAATGGTAAATTTGTTATCTAGTGTTGAGAAAATTTCATTTATTTATTTTTTATTATTATTCTTTAACCAAACAGATAAAACAGTAATAAGAAAATAAAAAAAACTAATAAAGTTAACTTAATTCCTATCCCTTCTCCCCATTCATAAGTATGGTGTTGTAGTGGGTGAATGTGTTAATGATAACGAGTCTTAGGTATTTGCAGTTTCTTAGACATGGGCTTCCTTCAAACAGAATAGGATTTAAGTCAAACACATTGTACCCTTAGCTAGATTTACTGGTTTTTGTTACTTTTGTCCTTAGCAATAAAACCAAAAACATTATCAGCTTAGTTTCTGAAGTTAGAACTAATGATGCCAGCAGTGTGCAGGCAGCAGATGATGCTGGGGAAGTGGCAGAGGCAGCCCAACAGAGAGAAGTGGTGACCGAGGCAGTGGGTGTTGAGGAGGAGGCACCTGCCACACCACTTCCAGCACCAGTGATGTGGCACCAACAGGGGCCAGACTTGCCTGGTACATCATTGGTGTTTGTGGATGAGGAGATCATCCACCTGCAGAAGAAAAGGAAGCTTGAGCTTGCACTCCTTGAAGAATCTATAATGGCTCAGGAAAGGAAGCAAGAAGCAGAACAGGCTAAGTACATGTACTACACACAAAAACTAGAGTACCAGAAACAAACAAATAAAAAATACGTGGAAAAAATAATTAAGAAAGAATCATTTAAGTTAGTTGTGAAAGTGTGTTAATTATTTTTTTAGATGTTGCTGAGATACACATTCATCATAACCCATTTAAATATTGTAAGGCTGAACAGTAATACTGTGGTATCTGTGAAGAACTCTATCTTTGCAATAGTGGGTGACTGGCAGAGAGTGAGGCAAGGAAGATGAAATCACCAACACAACAGTGCACACACAACAAAACAAGACATATAAATATAAATAACAAAGGAAAGAGGAGAAAAAACTGAAGAATGCTACTATAATCAGCATTATGGGTTGTGTTACTTACTTGAAGTGAAGCACAACAAATTCATCCCTGTAAACGATTCCTTCATGGCGACTGAACTTTCTGTGCTGGGGGTCGCTCCTCGTTGCCTCCATCCTTGGCTGCAGCAAGATGTTCTTCTTCCTCAGGAAGAATGATGTTTCTTGCTTTGCAGATGTTGTGCAGCAATGCACAAACCTCTACAATTTGGCAGACCTTGGATGGAGGACCAACTCGGATTTCACTGTGTAGCATGTGAAAATGTGGCTTCAGCTGCCCGATGCCTCTCAACAATGCTGCAGGTTTTCTTGTGGGCCCTGAAATTAATATAGATTTCAATCTTACAATGCAGTACTTGAAAGTGGTATGATGCATTAATTTAATTTCTGCAAACATTTAGGTTGTCATGTATAAGGTTAAGTTAAGATTCATTGTTTGATAATGATTTGTGACATGGCAGCTTAAACATTATGAAACATATAAAAAAAATCTCTAGTATAACATTGGTTAGGTTAATATATTCACATGAAAACTTAGAATAAAAAGAAGAAACTCTTAAATATTTGGAAATTTTCTTGAAATTTACTTGTTGTATTGGTGATTCAACCAACACACTTTACATAATTATAGCCCTTTAAGGGGGGATCCAAAGGGGGCAAAGCGTACACAATGTTAAATTACTTTACCTTATCGGTTGTTCTGGTCAAGTTTCAAAATGTTAAGTTACTCTACCTTAATGGAGGATGATGCTAACCCAATGAGGAGGTTACAAAATGTTAGGTTTGGTTACTTCATCTTATGGAGGTATCCAGTAAGGTAGGGGGGGGAAGGGTCAAGATTGTGTGAAACTGCAATAATATTTCCAAATTACGTAATTCATTAATTTAGCACTTTATATTAGTTCATATGAAAAAGTGTAACCATGGGAGGTAAATAATTAGTTTTGTGTTTAGTGTGATGTGGGGTAATTAATTAGATAACTCTTTATCTAAATTTTACTACTCAGTAACTTACCTGTTATAAGAAGACTGTGCTCCAGGCTGTGGTCTGAGGTATGGAGTCAGTAGCCACTTCTTGCTGGGATAGCCACTATCTCCCAGTAAGTGACACCCAGCTGGGACGATGCCGTTGTCAAATATCGTGCAGAGTCCACTTTGAGCAAGTATTCTTGCATCATGAACCAATCCCGACCACTTTGCAACCACATCAATAATGTGGTATCAAGCATCAAACACAAACTGCACGTTGATGCTGTAGTATCTCTTCCTGTTGACAAACTCTACCTTATATTCTCTAGGAGCCACAATTATCACGTGCGTCCTATCAATGGCACCAATCTTTCCTATAGCGAGGTACCGCAGTGAAGATAACTTGCATCTCGGGGAGAGAGGCCTTGTTCCTTGCAGTTGGTCTCTTCAGCCTTTCCCGCACCAAATTTGTCACGAAAATGATACCAGCAGGATCCTGCCAATACCTCTTCACCAGCTCACGGTCATCTAGCTCATTCAGGACGTCCTTCCTCTCACGAAACGACCGTCTCTGTCGCAGGTGGTGGCGGTGCGGTTCCTCTCGGGCGGCCATGTTTACTTTTAGGATGAAATCTTAGGAGCGCGTCTTACTGCTAAAACACCTCGGGAGGTGTTTTAGCAGTAAGACACATCTTTAGGGCTTAGGATGCCGTCTTAAGGATTTAAGACTCGAATTCCGCCATTTTTGTGATTTAAGACGACGACTTACCGTTAGGACGTCATCTTAGTGTTTATAAGTACGGGCCCAGGACGCGAAATCGCAATCTGGCGAAGATGATAACCTACGGGAAAATCATTAACATACTCACTAAAGATAATAAGATACTTCTTAGACAGAAAGCCAGCTTATTAAAGAAAATAACCAACGCTGAGTTAAGTACGGCTTCTAATGAATCATGTTTAAGAGAGCATCTCCTGCCCTTATACACTCAATATATATATATATATATATATATATATATATATATATATATATATATATATATATATATATATATATATATATATATATATATATATATATATATATATATATATATATATATATATATATATATATATATATATATATATATATATATATATATATATATATATATATATATATATATATATATATATATATATATATATATATATATATATATATATATATATATATATATATATATATATATATATATATATATATATATATATATATATATATATATATATATATATATATATATATATATATATATATATATATATATATATATATATATATATATATATATATATATATATATATATATATATATATATATATATATATATATATATATATATATATATATATATATATATATATATATATATATATATATATATATATATATATATATATATATATATATATATATATATATATATATATATATATATATATATATATATACAGGAGCAACTGGCCTAGGACAACAAAAATGGAAAAGAAAAGGCGCACTTGCTTATCAGTTCCATTAAAAGTCATGAGTTAACCAGAATTCAGGGACAAATGTCTTGAGACCTCCTTAAAAGAAGTCAAGTCGTAGGAAAATGAAATTACAACAGCAGGCGGAAAGTTCCAGAGTTTACCAGAGAAAGGTATGAATTATTTAGAATACTGGTTAACTCTTGCATTAGAGATTTAGACAGTACAGGGATGAGAGGAAAAGGAAAGCCTTGTGCAGTGAGGCCTGAGAAGGAGGGGAGGCATGCTTTTATCAAGATTAGTAGAACAGTTAGCATGGAAAATAACGATAAAAGATAGAAAGAGATGCGTCACTTCGGCGGTGAGAAAGAGGCTGAAGACAGTCAATCAGAGGAGGGGATTGCTGATTGTTATATACATATATATATATATATATATATATATATATATATATATATATAGAGAGAGAGAGAGAGAGAGAGAGAGAGAGAGAGAGAGAGAGAGAGAGAGAGAGAGAGAGAGAGAGAGAGAGAGAGAGAGAGAGAGAGAGAGAGAGAGAGAGAGAGAGAGAGAGAGAGAGAGAGAGAGCTGGTGGAAGAAATAAAACTTAATATAATAAGGATACTTTAGATATTGTATTGAGATGATACACCACACTTCTTCCATACGGCAGGCATTTTAAAATCAAAATCCATATAAACGTCAGACGATGTAGAAGGTAGATTATAATACTTAAACAGGGATTGGCAGTTTTCAGCAACTCTCTTTGGGTATCTCCTTGCCTTCTAGTCCCTAAGGATGATGGACTATTACTACCACTACTAATACTACTACTACTACTATTGGTACTACTAATACTACTACTACTATAATAATAATGATGGTGATGCTGGCGCTGTTGTTGTTGCTGCTACTGCGGTTGCTACTCCTGCTCTTGTGGCTGGCACTAATGTGGTGGTGGTGTTGGTGCTGCTGCTGATGCTCCCATAAAAATAAGAACAAACACAACAGTATCAGTAATAACAACAACAATAACAACAACTACAACTATTATTACTACTACTACTACTACTACTACTACTGCTGCTGTTGCTGCTCCTGATGCTGCTGCTGCTGCTGTTGTTTTTGTTGCTGCTGCTGCTGCTGCTTTGGTTG
Source organism: Portunus trituberculatus (assembly GCF_017591435.1). Classification (NCBI taxonomy): domain Eukaryota; kingdom Metazoa; phylum Arthropoda; class Malacostraca; order Decapoda; family Portunidae; genus Portunus; species Portunus trituberculatus. The sequence continues at coordinate 34,718,478 of NC_059301.1, forward strand.
CTTTTGCCACTTCTGCTGTTGGTACTTTTGTTGTTGCTCTGCCAGTATTGCTGCTGCTGCTGTTGCTAATATTACTTTTGCAATTACTACTGTTGCTGTTGCTGGTGTTGCTGCCTTTTTTGCTGGTATTGATGCTGATCTTGACGATGATGTTGAAAGTGTTAGTGGTGTTGCTGTTGTTATTGATATTATTTTTGCTGGTACTGCATTATTGTTGTTGCTGCTGCTGCTGTTGCTGCTGTTGTTACATCTGCTTCCGTTGTTACCACAACTGGCATTTTAATTGCAACTTCCTCTGCTACTACTACTTTTACGACTACTACTACTACTACTACTACTACTACGACTACTACTATTACTGCTACAATTACTACTGCTACTACTACTGCTATTATTACTAGTACTGCTACCTTAGTGATGGTAAATAACAAATGTTCAAGCCACTCAGAAGTCCAGCGAATCTTAACTAGAACTTAACAAAGTGTGACAGCCTCGCATTTGCCATGAGAACCTTCTCACTATCATATTTCCTTACCCTAAATGCAGTGCGTCCTTGGAGACGAAATCCTCTCCAATGATCCAGTTGATTCCCAAGCTTGACTTTAATCCCGTTATCGCTCTACTCGCGGCACACTCCCAGCCTCGTGAGAGAATTGTGCGCTCTGCACCCTTGCCTCCTAAATTTCAGCTTCACTTTAGCTTTCCGGAATAGGACGCACACGTCCATACACACACACACACACACACACACACACACACACACACACACACACACACACACACACACACACACACACACACACACACGTTAGCACACACACATTAGCACACACACGGGTCAGAACAACAATAACTCCACAAAGGAGGTGACTTGAATGACAGGTATTCTGAACGTTCTCCTCATTTCAGTCTGACTTGTTTAATCTGTTTTCCAATGAGTCTTCTATTTGATGCGGAATTATCCATGATCCACCAGTGTTCTTCTGGAGGTGGCTTCCTCTGCTGTGACTCAGCCCATATGATGGCATCTAAAAAACCCAGAGTGGACTTTCTCGCATCCTATAAAATGCATTGTTATTTGTTTGATATTATTTATGTGAGAGAAGGCCCTTCTTTTTCTGTTAGAAATACATACATACATATATATATATATATATATATATATATATATATATATATATATATATATATATATATATATATATATATATATATATATATATATATATATATATATATATATATATATATATATATATATATATATATATATATATATATATATATATATATATATATATATATATATATATATATATATATATATATATATATATATATATATATATATATATATATATATTCCTTGGTGTCAAGAGACAATTAATGGTGATCTAGGTGACAGTGGTTCTTGGTATTACATATTCAGTTAAAGAAATTCTGATGTTGCGTTGATGGATGCATAATTCTTCATTGTTGTTACACTCTTGACGCAATGAGCTTTTGGTTTCTACATATCTATTTTGTGTCGGTTTTCACCTAAATCTGGAATCTTTTCAGTCATGTTCTAGTGTGTAAACTGTAGCGAAACCTTGTCAACGAATAGTAAATTTTAAACAGTTATGTATTCAAACACATCTACTCTTTGCTTAATCACTTCTCCTCACACCGAAAATTTAAAGGCATAGTAAACAGCAGGGCTAAGCTCTTACTCATTAAAGCGGGTTCACACATGTCAATATGAGATTGGAATTGCCAGCCGCTAGAATTTTCGGCTGAATATCTCCAGTCGCTAGCTGCTTTGTTTACATTGTGACATCACGTAAGGTTTGAACATGTGGGTGTCCAGAGGCAGAGAGAAAGATGTTTGAACTAGCATGTCTTGGACGCAAATGAGGATTGAATACTTGTGATGATTTAAATTGATCCCAATTGTGCAGTCTTTTGCTAATATCAACAATTTTTCATGCCGCTAGGTGTGAACGTGATCCGGCTAGCAGGACTCTGTCGATACTTCTTGCGGCTAGCAATTCTAGCCTCATATTGATACGTGTGAATCCGCCTTAGCTTACCTCCACACTGTCTCACCCTTACCACTCCTGGCCTCGTCCTGCCCTCTCGCTCAGGAGTGACCTCGCTCAGGAGTGACCACGCTCAACCCAGCAGTGGTCCCCTCTGAAGGCAGTTCAGTTTCCGTTCATTGTATATTTTGTAAATAAATTTAGACTAATATGGTGACATTGTTTTCTGAGGACCCCTGGAACCTGGATAAGTAGACATTAATACAATGACCCCAGTACGAAGTAGGAAAAGAGTAAAAGGTAAGCTAGTGGGGTGTGGGGCCTGTGACAACAAACACATACACAACTACCGATACACACACACACACGCATACACACACACACAAAAAAAAAAGAACACACACACACACACACACACACACACACACACACACACACACAGCGTAGTGTAGTGGTTAGCACGCTCGACTCACAATCGAGAGGGCCGGGTTCGAGTCCCGGAGCGGTGAGGCAAATGGGCAAGCCTCTTAATGTGTGACCCCTGTTCACCTAGCAGTAAATAAGTACGGGATGTAACTCGAGGGGTTGTGGCCTCGCTTTCCCGGTGTGTGGAGTGTGTTGTGGTCTCAGTCCTACCCGAAGATCGGTCTATGAGCTCTGAGCTCGCTCCGTAATGGGGAAGACTGTCTGGGTGGCCATCAGACGACCGAAGTAAATTACAGCCATAGCAAGCAGACACTAGCTACGGTCCTCCTACTTTCAGCCTGCTTTTTCCGCAGACATACACTTCCCACCTCTTCCAAACAAGTATAATTGTACTTTTAAAGTTGTACCTGACATAGTGCTATGTAAAATTGTGCCATTGCACTTAAATTTTTAAATTAAGCATTTTGTCAGTATTAAATTCTCCCCCTCCTCCTCCCTTCCCCTCCGTGACCCCCCTACCCCCATCGTCTTTCAACTGTCATCGTCTCTGTTGCTACCTCGCTCCTCCTCCCCAGCTTTTTCCTCCCGCCACCTCTCCACCCTTTTCCCCACCCACCCTCATACCCGGTCCCTCCCTACCCCCGGTCACCCTCCCAACCCCCACCCACATCCTTACTGCACTCTCCCCCATCCCTTACCGCCTCACTGCTGCACACTTCCCCCTATTCCCCTCTCTCTTCCCCACAACCCATTTCTCACCATCTGCTCCCCCCCACACATTAACCTATATGTCCCATTCCCCATCTTTCCCTTCCCATTTCCTTCTTGTTCCTTGAACAAAACACACACACACACACACACACACACACACACACACACACACACACATTATCCCTGCCCACCACCTCTTTCTCTCCTTATTTTTTTTTTCTTTTTTTATTTCTTTTTATTCTTTTTATTTTTTTTCCACGTCTTGTTCCATTTACAAGTTCTTGCCGTAGCGCCCTGCTCCCGTACACTGATGAGACTCCTACCCGTGTAGAGGATTAGCCTCATGGAGGTCACTATAGCGTGACACATCAGTTTAGTGCCCGGGAGTGAAGGTGGCCTCCTTAGGTAGCTGTAAGTGTTAGGTTCCCCTTCGCGGGGCGGGACTTGAGCATCCCGACGTCACTCCTCACATACCCCGCCTGTGGGATTGGGTAGTAGACAGAGGGCCAGAGCTCAAGTTTAGGTAGGATGTGATTAATGCTTTCCAACTGATACAATGTTCCTTCAACCCTTTCGGGCGGGAGGACGCGTAGTTCACACACACACACACACGGGTACGGGATGTAAATCGAGGAGTTGTGACCTTGTTGTCCCGGTGTGTGGTGTGTGCCTGGTCTCAGGCCTATCCGAAGATCGGAAATAATGAGCTCTGAGCTCGTTCCGTAGGGTAACGTCTGGCTGTCTCGTCAGAGACTGCAGCAGATCAAACAGTGAAACACACACACACACACACACACACACACACACACACACACACGCACAGCACTGCACATATGTAAGCGCACGCGCGCGTACACACACACACACACACACACATACACATCCAATTGAGCACGCACACACACGCACGCACAACACCGCACACATGTAAGCGCGCGCGCGCATACACACACACACACACACACACACACACACACACACACACACTCTAACCACTGAGCTACCGGGCCTGTGTTTCACTATTTTTGATCTGCTGCAGTCTCTGACGAGACAGCCAGACGTTACCCTACGGAACGAGCTCAGAGCTCATTATTTCCGATCTTCGGATAGGCCTGAGACCAGGCACACACCACACACCGGGACAACAAGATCACAACTCCTCGATTTACATCCTGTACCTACTCACTGCTAGGTGAACAGGGGCTACACGTGAAAGGTCCTCTGGCTTGTGAAGCCAGAGGACCGGGGTTCGATTCATCGGCCGGGTGGAGATATTTGGGTGTGTCTCCTTTCACGTGTAGCCCCTGTTCACCTAGCAGTGAGTAGGTATGGGATGTAAATCGAGGAGTTATGACCTTGTTGTCCCGGTGTGTGGTGTGTGCCTGGTCTCAGGCCTATCCGAAGATCGGAAATAATGAGCATTGAGCCCGTTCCGTAGGGTAACGTCTGGCTGTCTCGTCAGAGACTGCAGCAGATCAAACAGTGAAAGTGAAACACACACACAGAATCACTTACACGCGCGCACACACACACACACACACACACACACACACACACACACACACACACACACACACACACATTCACCCTGTCACATGCCGCCGTCACACGCATCATGACCTCCGGGCACTCCCCTTCAGTCGCACCACCCACCCCCGCCTATCGCCGCTGCTTAGTTTGTTTGGATCCCATTTCTACATACACCCGCGATGGAGTCACGGCGTGCCGGGCCTGCAGGGCTTTCTTCAAAAGGCAAAGTCTCCGCCCCAGTCAAGGAGCTGCTTGCTCCCGCCGAGGCGACTGCCAACAAGTTCGCCGTGGTCCTGCAGCTTGCTTACCTTGGCGCCTACGCCGCTGCCTTGACACTGGGCTCTCCGCCGACCCAATGCCAAGCAGTCAGGAGACCACCGAAGAAAACAGGTCCCTCTGCCACTCGTGCAATCAAGTCAACCGCCTCAAAGAAATCCTGACATGCTCCCAATGCAGCCGCGTCCATCACCTCTCCTGTGTCAACATCACACAAGCCCAGGCCGCCGTACTCACAGTCTGGCACTACCACAGCTGCCTTCAGTCCTCCCTTCAGCAAGACGCGGTCCATGATGCAGTCCCCGCCAACGAGACTCCACCCACCGACATGGCCGCCGCATTGGCCGCCCTCAAAGCGCGAACCAGGCTGCTGCAACACGTCCCCCGCCGTCTCCGCCACCGCGTTGCTTCGGATCTCGCCAGTGCCATTACAGCCGCCCTTGAGCAGGGTACTCCCCTCACTTGGTGGCGTCTATTTTCCTATATGTTCCAAAGCCCCCTCGCCGAACCTGCCAACCCACCCCATTCCACTGAGCCAGCTCCCAGTACAACCCTAGTGAAGCTAATGACGCCAGCACCATCACCTTCTCTCGACGTGTCCAAAAAAAATGTGCCGACGGAGACATTCGCGCTGCCCTCCGTCTCTTAACGACCTCTGACACCTTCATCTCCCCCAGTGAGCAAACTGCCGATGCTCTCCGCGCCAAACATCCCCCTGCTGAAGCTGATGAGGAGCCTCCTGAGATGCCGGACCCTGACCAGCACCGCCTCACCATCACCGAGTCCGACGTTATGGCTGCCATCAAGTCGTCCGCCCCAGGCTCTGCTGCTGGCCTAGATGGATTACGACCCCTCCATCTGATGCAGCTGGTGGCTAGATTCACTGCTGAGGCGGGGCAACGGCTTCTCCGCGCTTTGACCGAGCTCTGCAACGCCGCTATCGCTGGAAAACTGCCCGCTCACGCGACGCAAGCATTTTACAATGCAAGCCTCACTACCATCAGGAAAAAGGACGGTGGCATCCGACCCATTGCGGTGAGGTCTATTTACCGAAGGTTGGCATCCAAGATCTTGGCCAAACGCATGTCTTCCGCCCTTGCCCCTGAACTACAGCCTGTCCAGCTTGGCGTCGGCGTTCGCATGGGTTGTGAGGCCGCTGTCCACGTGATTACTCCGATGCGCACATCGGGTCGCCAGGCCAAATCATCGTGAAGCTTGACCTCATTAACGCTTTCAACACTGTCCACAGGTCAGCAGTACTCCGTGAGGTTGTCCGCCGCTTCCCCTCTGCTGCTCCTCTAGTGTCTCAAGCCTACTCCCAGCCCTCGCCCCTCCACTTTTGCCCTACTCGTCTTTGGTCTCGGCGTGGCGTGGCCCCTCAACCTCTGGTTTCTGGACGATGGCACGCTAGCTGGGCCCAAAGATGGTGTCACCCCAGACCTGTATAATTTGATACCATTACTGCAGGACCTGGGCCTCACCTTAAATGAGAGCAAGTGTGAGGTAACCCATCTCGATGATCCAGGTAACACAAACACTCCAGATATGGGCCACGTAGTACCATGGAGGAAAGCGCCGCCGACAAGGCCGCCAATCCCGGCCCCCGCAACGTCGTCGAGACCCTCGCCAACAACGCCGAGAACTCCGGCCCTCACACGGACGATCCCCTCCCCACTGCTCACCGCACATCACTCACACGTCTGTCTATACTGGGCTCCCCATCCACGCCCATAGCAGCGACGAGGCCCTTGGAAAAATCAAGGACACAACAAGAATTCTTATTGACAGAACATCCAACATTGGCAGCCACGCTGCCCTCTTTTTCTTGTCGAGGTACGCAGCGGTACCGAGGGCCACATACCTACTACGCTCAGCACCTGTCCATGCAGCCAGCGAATCATTAAGAGAGATCGACGAGTTGATGCGGCATGCAATATCTCAGTGCTGCAACGTCCAGCTTGACAGCAATTCTTCTTGGACACAAGCCTCCTTGCCACTCCGTTACGGGGGCTTGGGTGTGAGACGGTTGATAGATGTAGCACTGCCAGCTTACATCGCTTCATTAGAGGCCTCCAGGGACCTGGTCTGTACCATCAACCGCCGCCCCAACGGCGACAGACTGGATCGCTTGGACTCTGCTGTAGCGATGTTTCGTAACACCCAGTGCCCAGACCTGAACGCAGAGCTGGGGCTTCGGCAAAGGACCCTTGACGGTGCAGCCTCGCAACACCGCCTTGATGACCTCCTCAGCCATGCCAACCAGGTCGACCGCGCTCGGCTCCTCGCTGCCACAGCACCGCACAGCGGAGCCTGGCTCTCTGCTATCCCCGTAGAGAGTCTCGGCCTCCTCCTCCCCGATGATGCTGTACGAATAAATGTTGCATTGAGGCTGGGCCTGCGGGTTCAACAGCCTCACCGCTGCCGCTGTGGAGCCTTAACAGACGCCCTAGGCCACCACAGTTTGTCCTGCCAGCGGAATCCCGGACGCCTGCCACGCCACGCTGCTCTCAACGACGTGGTGTACCGCGCCCTGGCTGCCGCTGGGATAGTGGCCACCCTTGAACCCCGAGGCCTGGATCGTGGGGACGGACGCCGCCCAGACGGCATTACAGTCTTTCCTTCAGACGAGGCAAGATGTTGATGTGGGATGCCACCTGCGTCAACACCTTCTGCAGCACCCACATTAATGACTGTGCCTTGGCTGCTGGGGCAGCGGCTCGCGCCGCCGAACATCGCAAGCGCCGTCGCTACGAGGACCTGGCCCGAAGGTATGATTTTTCACCGCTTGCCGTGGAGACCAGCGGTGTGCTCGGGCCAGACTTCAGTGACTTACTGGATGATATTGGCAGAAGAATCACCCAACGCAGCGGGAGCCTCGAGAGACTGCTTGGCTGCGGCAACGCATCAGCCTTGCCGTAGCGCGGGGCAACGCAGCTGCCATCTGCGAGCCCCATTAGTTGCCGTGAGGCTCACTATAAATCATGTTTTATATCCATATGTATAAATAGTAAAGCTATTTTGCCTGAGTGAATGCCTGTGTATGTGCTTGTACGCATGTCAGTATGAAAGTAGAGAAACACACACACACACACACACACATACACACACACAATATCAAACACACACACGCGTACATACACACACATACACACGCAAAAAAAAAAAACAGACACACACACACATAGATTCAGATTCAGATTCAGATATTTTATTGACCACAACACTTTACAAAGATTAATTTGATAAAATTCAAAATATTATGGTCCAAAAATTCTTTAAGCTAAAAAGAAACCTTGTATTGTAATAATAAATAACTGAACGCCTTAAAAAATTACGCTAAAACACAAAACATTGAACATGATAAACCATACATTAAAAACGTGACACACACAATGTCACATAAGTACCAATGAAGGAAAAAATCAAACAGGCAACGCTCAATAACACATCAAACACATTCACAGTGGAACCATGCGTGTTTTGGGGTCCGACTGGTCTCCAAGCGCACGGGTTCGAATCCTGTCCACGGTCCGAGGTTCCTCACTCGGGGCAACGGTTTCCTAGTGGGTGGGCTTTGAGATAGGAGGTACCGCAAAAAGTATCCCCTTTAGCCCATAAATTCCCGTGAAAAGCCCACATAGTATAAAAAAAAAAAAAAACATGACATGAAACGTGACACTGACTCACGAAACACATGACATAGAAACAAATGAAACATGCGAGACATAGTGGCACACGAAACTTATGAAACCATAAAACACGAAACAAATTAAACACGAAACCAGTAAACACGGAACAAGTAAAACACGAAACAGGTAAAACACGAAAAAAGTAAAACACGAAACAACTAAAACACAAAACAAGTAAAACACGAAAAAAGTAAAACACGAAACAAGTAAAACACAAAACAAGTAAAACACGAAACAAATAAAACACGGAACAAGTAAAACACAAAACAAATAAAACACGGAACAAGTAAAACACAAAACAAATAAAACATGGAACAAGTAAAACACGAAACAAATAAAAAACGGAACAAGTAAAACACGAAACAAGTAAAACACAAAACAAGTAAAACACGGAACAAGTAAAACACAAAACAAGTAAAACACGGAACAAGTAAAACACAAAACAAGTAAAACACGGAACAAGTAAAACACGAAGCAAGTAAAACACAAAACAAGTAAAACACGGAACAAGTAAAACACAAAACAAGTAAAACACAAAACAAATAAAACACGGAACAAGTAAAACACAAAACAAATAAAACACGGAACAAGTAAAACACGAAACAAATAAAACACGGAACAAGTAAACACGGAACAAGTAAAACAAAACAAATAAAACACGGAACAAGTAAAACACAAAACAAGTAAAACAAAACAAGTTAAACACGAAACAAGTAAAACACGAAACAGGTAAAACACGGAACAAGTAAAACACAAAACACATGAAACACATTACACAACGACAACTAAAACACTTAACACATAATAACACTCAAAACTAAAAATTATGCTTGAAACACCTAAACCACAATAAGTCCAAATACAAAAAAAAAAAAAAAAAAAAAAAAAAAAAACTCGTCCACACTATAAAACACACAAAACATAATAGCATTTAAAAACACTTAAAAAGAAAACAAAAAAAACAAGAGACTTTGTACGGAGCGAACTTACTAATATACAGACAATATCAAATGAACTATCTCACATTGTTTTGCAGAAAAAAGAAAAATGGTTAGAAAATATGTCATGCAGTTTGGTGTAGTGATATCTGTCTCGTATGTGTGCACTATATGAATCTCCGTCTGTACGGCACCTCAAGGACGCAAACACTCTTCTAAAAAGATATGTGCCCTCGCCTTATATTCCATCTACCACACTCTACCGCCAGAGAGTGTGCTGATATTCTAAAGCGGGTGAATGACGACCTCTCATGTTCAGGAGTGTTATGTTTTTTGACATAAATTTCATGTAAAGATAAATCGCGATTGATTTCCCTGTATGTTACTTTCCGTGACGAGTTTGAAGTTAGGATATTGGTCTTAAATGAGGATCATCCCTCCTTTGAGATAGGTCTCGCCACATTCTGAAAAACTTTCTTTGCCTACGAAGCACAAGATCTTGCAAAGGTGGATACCGAGCTTCAATGTAGCACATATCATTTCAAGTTGTTTTACGGACACCGAGTAACTGTTTGAGTCCCTAATTACATATTTTTGTGACCGGCTTCACATCAGCATTCAGCAAGACTCACAACCATACAAAATGCCAGACATTAATGCAGCACCCAAAAAATTTATTTTTTATAATAAAAGGGACATCATTGTTCTTACTCAAAAATTATACAAATTTGCTGAAATGGGTCATCTTACTTTGAGCATGAACCACAACTGCAGAGTATGTGGATTCATCAGCTGTAAACCGGGAACCTAAATAAGTGTACTGTACGCACGGCTGCACCACTACCTTCCCCACATATATCTCCTCTTTGTCCCGTTCCGTCCTGCATGTAACAAAAATTTTTTTTTTGATTAATTTATTCTCATTCCGTAATTATCACAAAACTGCCGTAGTAAAGATATCTTACGGATCATGTTTTCTCTACTAGTAGCCAGTAAGACAGTATCGTCCATTAAGACCAATAAATGAAGCCAAGATAAAAACTCATCAGGATGGCAGTTTTCCGTAAAAAGTTTAACAAGATCGTTAAGGAATAAAACAAAGAGTAGACATGACGTGGAGCTTCCCTGACGCACACCGACAGTGGCTGTAATAAGCGCCGTACCGATAATGCTTTTCGTCACTTGATACATAGAGGCGAGCGCTGCGAGCAATACCGACCCGCAAACAATACGTTTCAAAATCCTGAAGAACAAACATGTGTCTCGGAACCAAACTGTAAGCTTAGTAAAATCTGCAAAAGTTAAAAAGAGTTTTTCTTGTTTTTCCTTGCTAGGTCGGTTAACAAACGTAAAGTTTCAATATGTTTGATGCAACCACGTCCTGTTTGTGTACCAGCCTATTCCCTATAAGGTTTGAACCATCTCTCTAACCGTGCACACAGCACCATATCATATAACTTAGCTACTGAATTTATTATACTTATACCACGATAGTTTTTTTGGTTCTTTTTTTGTTCCCACGCTTTTCTAAGGTAGATAAGCTACAGTCCAAGAGAGAGGATAAGTGGTTTACAAAAATTCGTTGTCGAACATTGCAGTAAGTTTCAATATCCACTGTGCTGGGAGTAGCTTGAGAATGCCTGGTGAAATACCGTCAGGGACACACGCCTTATCAGGTTTAATGTTATTGATTTAACACTTAACTTCCTCTGTACTTATGGGATCATCTAACAAGGGGATATTAACAGATGAATGAATATCACCTAATTCTATAGGGTGCACATCTGGATTTAAAACATCATAAAAAGTTTTAAAACATCATAAAAAGTTTTAAAATCTTGATCGGTAGGATACGTAGTATATGTTTTAGTGTTTGCCTGATACTGCCCTTTCCAGTCTATGGCCCTCCAGATACGGGAGTCATCATGGTTAAGCAGGAGCGCGTCCCAGCGGTCTATGTGTCAGTCATCCGTGGCAGGGCTCCTTACCGTTGCCTCATATCGACTCTTTTTTTATGTAAAAGGGAGAACTGCCAAGGGTAAAAAAAAAAAAATAATAATAAAATAAAATAAAATTGTAAAATGAAAAATGAAAAATGAAAAAAAGGCCCACAAATAAAGCTGTATGAGTGGAACCCACCCCCCCCAAAAAAAAAAAAAAAACATGCGAAGAGTACTCCATACAAGGACGGATAAGGCGAGAAAAACTGCCGGAGACGCCACAGATCGCCTAACTTTATACATTCTGTTTTAGCATGAGATGAGATGTGAAGTTTATAGTTAAGATTATAAGTAAAGGAAAGACCGCGGATATCTAGTGTGGAAGAGGGAGACAGTTGAGTGTCATTGAAGAAGAAGGGATAGTTGTTTGAAAGATTGTGTCGAGTTGATAGATGAAGGAACTGAAATTTTGAGGCATTGAAAACTATAACATTTTCTCTGCCCCAATCAGAAATCTTAGATCAGAAGTCAGGTGTTCTGCGGCGTCGTGCGTGATCTGTTGACTTCCTGAAGGGTTGGTCGTCTCTGAAAGGACGTGGAAAGATGTAGGGTAGTATCATCGACGTAGGAGTGGAGAGGGTAAGAAGTTTGGTTAAGAGCGCATTAATGAATAATAGAAAGAGAGTGGGTTATAGGACAGACCCCTGAAGAACACCACAGTTAATAGATTTAGGAAAAGAACAGTGGCTGTCTACCACGGCTGCATTATAAGGGTCGGAAAGGAAACTTGAGATAAAGTTGCAGAGAGAAGGATAAAAACCGAAGTAGGGCAGTTTTGAAATCAAAGCTTTGTGCCAGACTCAATCAAGCTTTGATATGTCTAACGCGACAGCAAAATTTTCACCGACCTTGACGAAAACCATACTGACGATCAAATAGAAGATTGTGAAGTGACAGATGTTTAAGGATCTTCCTATTCAGGATAGATTAAAAAACTTTAGACAAGCAAGAGATTAAAGCTATAGGACGGTAGTTTGAAGGATTAGAACGGCCACCCTTTTTAGGAACAGGCTGAACGTAGGCATATTTCCAGCAAAAAGGAAAAACAGAAGTCGAGAGTTTTGCCAGGCAAGGTGCAAGCACGAAAACACAGTTTTTGAGAACAATAGGAGGGACCTCATCAGGTCCATAAGCCTTCCGAGGGTTTAGGCCAGAGAGGGTATGGAATACATCATTACAAAAAAATTTGAAAGAAGAGTTCAGCTTTATAAACAGATGAGATGGCAGTGGTGCCATCAGGATGAAATAGAGGAGGGAAAGATGAGGAAGTAAATCTATTGGAGATGTTTTTGGCCAGATGCCAGAAGTCACGAGGGGAATTAGAGATTGAAAAATTTTAAGATTTTCTATTTATGAAGAAGTTTTGGGCAAACTGAAGAACAAACAGACTTGGCATGATTTTGGACAGAAATATAAAGTGCTTGAGATTCAGGAGATGGAAGGCTCAAGTACCTTTTGTGGGCAACCTATCTATCATGTATAGCACAAGAACAGGCTGTGTTAAATCAAGGTTTAGAAGGTTTAAGTTGAGAAAAAGATTGAGGAATATACGCCTCCATGCCAGACACTATCACCTCTGTTATACATTCAGCACACAAAGATGGGTCTCTGACACGGAAACAGTAATCATTCCAGGGAAAATCAGCAAAATACCTCCTCAGGTCTCCCCAAACGGCAGAGGTAAAACGCCAGAGGCACCTCCGCTTAGGGGGATCCTGAAGAGGAATTGGCGAAATAGGACAAGATACAGAAATGAGATTCTGATCGGAAGAGCTCAACAACGGAGAAGATAGGGTGACAGCATAAGCAAGGGGATTAGAGGTGAGGAAGAGATCAATAATGTTGGGCGTACCTCCAAGACGGTCAGGAATATGGGTAGGGTGTTGCACTAGTTGCTCTAGGTCATGGTGGATAGCAAAGTTAAAGTCTAGTTTACTAGGATGGCCAGTGAAGGGAGAGGAAAGCCAAAGCTGGTGGTGAACATTGAAATCTCTAAGAATGGAGATCTCCGCGAAAGGGTAGAGGGAAAGAATGTGCTCCATTTTGGAAGTTAAATATTCAAAGAATTAACTATAGTCAGAGGAGTTAGGGAGAGACAGACAGTACAGATCAGATCTGATCTCGGTAGAAGGAAGCAATGTATTGAGGCCAGGAATAAGGTGAATAGAGTATTGGGATTCATTTTTAGAAGTGTTAAAGGCAGAAGTCCTGAAGTAATACTAAAATTATACTTGGCGCTGGTCAGGCCACATCTTGACTATGCGGTACAGTTCTGATCCCCACATTTTAGGAAGGATATATCTATTGGAGTCAGTGCAAAGGAGGATGACTAAAAACATAAAAGGAATGAGGGATGTTCTCTATGAAACGAGACTGAAAAAATGCAATCTACATTCCTTAGAAAGAGGTAGGTTAAGAGGAGACCTGATAGAATTATTCAAATGGTATACGGATTTTAACAAAGGGGACATGAACGAAGTTCTTGGGATAAGTAGCTGGGACAGAACCAGAAATAATGGGTTTAAACTTGAAAAATTCAGGTTTAGGAAAGAAATGGGAAGAAACTGGTTTTCAAACAGAGTGGTTGATGGGTGGAATTATCTCACTGGTCATGTAGTCAGGGCTGAGTCAATAGGGAGCTTTATAGAAATATTACATAAGCTCATGGATGGGGATGATAGATGGAATTAGGTAGCTTTAAACACACAGGAGCTGCCACGTGTAGGCTTGACGGCCTCTTGCGGCTTCCCTCTTTTCTTATGTTCTTATGTGCTACGGACGTAACTACCTCCTCCGTCATAGGGGAGGGTCCTGGGTACCCACTGCCTAACGTCATCCAGTGCCTGAAAACACTCAAACTGTTTCGGAGTCGTGGATCAAGCAGCGGTAAGAGTGTGGCGCGTCCTATCAGGGTTGTAGTGACAAACAGTGACAGGAAAAACCGACAGATGGAGGTGAGGGATTACAAGCACATGGAAGTGCCGCTCCTCCTCGTATCCAACATGACTTCCTTGACGAACAAAATGAACGAGTTGATTGTGTCAGCGGAAATAACCTGTTCGGACATTGTGGCGATCACTGAAGGCGTGGCAGATAGTGCCCGAGGTTTGCATGATGCAAGGCTTTCAGCTCTTTCACCACCTCAGTACAGAGCAGAGGAGGATGTGTAGTGGTGTATTGTCTTCATTGAGTTCTTCAGATCTCCCTGTGGACGTCCCACCACGGAGTGGAGGCCCTGTGGTCCTCTGCGTCGTTTCCTACCCACAGAACAGGTGCTCACTGAGCACATCATTAGTACTGCTGATGTTCTGAGGGTGAGGTACCCTGCTGCTAAGCTGATAGTATGTGGGGACTTCACTCGCCTCAATATCGTCAAATTACTACACCAGCTAAACCTCACCTAGGTCATGAAATTGCCCACTCACAGCAAAGAGCCCTCGACCTTATCATGAATGACCTGAGCAAGCAGTACTCGCCTCCGAAGCCCTTACCACCCATGGGACGCAGCACCCACATCTCCATCCTGTGGATCCCCACACCCACCACTATGCCTCGGCGGTCAGCTGTCACCAAGATCCATCGTCTTATCCCTGACTCAGTATAGAGAGAGTTTGAACAATGGATGACTTTCACACGTTGACCGATGTGCTGGAAGTGAAGGACATCCACACCAAGTGGCACAGCTATGTCTCCATCACCACGAAAGCCTTCCAGCAAAGAGCATTACAGTGCACCAGTCTGATGCCCGTAGATGACGCCCCGCATCAAAAGACTCATACGTCAGTGAAACAGGATCTTCTACCCTTGCCCAAGCCAGTACAGGAAAGTAAGGAACAGAATCATATGGGAAATCAAGACTGCATGCAAGTTATTACTCAAATAAAATTCACCAACTTAAGCTTGCGAACAACAGATAGTAAGTAATACGATAAGATTAAAGCTTTGTGTGGTCTACAAAAGCATTCCCCCTCTCTTCCTTGCTCCTCACACCTACTCACTAATCAGACAGCAGAGGAGATCAACTCTCACTTTGCCACGATCTGTCAAACTCTCCCACCCATCCACTCTAGTCTTCTCCTTCCTACCTCCCAGCTCCCTCTCCTCTTCCACCGTCCAGATGATAGATGTATTCCAGAGATTACTAAACCTTAAACCTCGTTCCACCACTCCTACTGATCTATTCATTTATAAAGAATTTACTTCAGAATTAGCCACTCCTCTTTGTTCAATAATATATGTATCTCTCTCTCAGTACTCATGCCCCATGGACTGGAAAACATCATTTGTAACACCCATCCATAAAACTCCCAGTCCAATCACTTAATGACCTCAGGCCAGTCGCTATCACATCCATCCCTAGCCTCATTTGTAAAGACTTTGTGTTCGACTGGGCGTACAACAAAATTAGTAACTCTTTAGACATTCAACAGTTCGGTAATATTAGAGGCACATCCAGCTCTCACTACCTAATCAGCTTCCTTGAATTTCATTCACAGTCACCTGGATAAACGAAACACCTCTGTAGCTGTTGCTTTCGCGGACTTCAGGAAAACTTTTGATCTTGTTGATCACACTGTTGTCATCAACAAAGCCATTAGTTTGGGTCTCCCTCCCCACCTGATAGCGTGGCTTGCCGACTTCCTCACAGGGAGGCGACAAGCTGTATGCAATCAGGGCTGCATATCCTCCTTCCAATAGCTGACATGCAGAGTTCCCCAAGGCACCAAGATGGGTCCACTGTGTTACCTAGTACTGATTAATGACGCTCTCACCAACACCCCTCATCGCTGGAAGTACGTGGACGACTGCACCTTGGGCGTGCCAATTGACAACAAAGATCCAGACTACTCAGTACTCCAAAAACTGCTGGAGCAGCTACAGGCGTGGACTGAGGAGAGCAGGATAACAATTAACCACAGCAACACTGTAGTAATGCATGCCTATACCTCCTTAACAGCAGTACCCCCTTCCCCAACCCACCCTAGGCCTTCATCGCCCTAAAGTGGTCCAGTCGCCCAAGCTTCTTAGTGTCACAGTGGACGACCAGCTGACCTGCAAGCAGCATGTCACCACCACAGTCAGGTCAGTGGCCTACAGACTGTATATGCTTTGCAAATTCTAGTCCCTGGGGACTACATAAGGAGGGTGTAACTTATCTTCATCCTTCCCAGACTCATGTTATGCCTCTCCAGAGTGGTCTTCCTCTCTCAGCTCCACTCAACAGCAGCAGCTGGAGAAAGTACAAAAGAGGGGGTGCAGGTTCATCCCGGCCCTGCCTACATCAACTATGACGAATCCCTCGCCATTCAGAATCTGCCAAATATCTAGAGGCCCTGGAGAAATTGGGCAAGGGTCTGCTGCGTTATCCACGCCTACGCCACCTGTTCCCCCTGACGCACCTCTCCCGGTCCGTGCCGCATGACACCACAATGTCGTATCGGTCAGTGTGTGGGGTTCTTGAGGGCCCCACGCACGGACCGATATGACCACAGTACGATACCTACTATGGTGAGAGCCACAAACCATTAGTATACTATCTTCAAGTATTCCCCCATCCCCCAATGTATATTTTCAATATGTATGTAGTACAGTTCAAATAAACCGTATATTATTATTATTATTATTATTACACACACACAAAAGAAAAAAAAAACAGACGCAGGAAACACACACACACACACACACACACACACACACACACACACACACACACCGACTGTAGCGGTTTACTGCCAGTCTACTCTCAACCCCTCACGCCATCCTGTGAACGTCCCTTCCAGAGTGGAGGCTCTTGGGGTCCGTTTGACACCGCTCTACCATCCTAGCAATACAGCCTCCATCATCCTCCCTGTCGCTTATCACCCTCCGCTTGCCCCCACAGCATAGGCTCTCACTGAGCACATCTTCAGTACTGCTGATGCTCTCAGGGTGAGGTAACCTGCCGTTAGGCTGGTCGTGTGTTGGGATTTTAACCGCCTCCGCATCAGCAACATATTACACAAGCTAAGCCTTACCCAGGTCGTGGACTTCCCCACCCACCTTCAAACAACCCTAGACATTATCATAACCGGACCTGAGTCAGCATTTCTCGCCTCCGCAGTCTACACCCCATAGAACGCAGCACACGTGTACCTCTCAATCTTCTGGCCCTTCACACCCACCACCTC
>NC_059301.1:34741235-34756235 GCF_017591435.1 Portunus trituberculatus
GGATAAGAGGAAATGTTTCTTGATTTTTTGGATGAAGGAAAAAAAAAAAAAAAATCCAAACAAGTTCATGAGAGAGCGTGAAGATAGAGATTTGACCGAAACTATTATCAAACAGGTCCAGGACAACAAACAGGAATTGAACCAGGAAGTGAAGGAAGTGATTACGTTGGGAAAATTTAGTGAAGGAGGTAGGAGACCAATGAAAGTGAGAATGAGATCGCACGTGGCGGTGGAGGAAATTATAAGGAAAGGAAAGCTACCCGATGATAATGAACATAAAGATATGTGGTGAAAGAGATATGAACCTGGTGGAGAGGGAAAAAGAGAAAGTGGTAAGAAATAAAGCTAAGGAAAAAAAACAAGAAAAAGAACGGAGATCGAGAAAAAGAATTTCTACTGGAGGGTTCTAGATATGAGAAGTGGTATCTACGGAAGAAGGAGGAGGTCATAGAAGAGTCAAGAAATTAAGAATGACTTATACTAATATAGATGGGTTGCTTTCCAGCCTGTTGGAGGTTAGGGATTATTTAAAAGAGGAAAAGCCGGATGAAATATGCATCGTTGAAACAAAACTAAGAGCAGAGATCCATGTTAACATTAAAGAGGAGGGATATACTAGCTGGAGAAGAGATAGGAAGGGTAAAAGGGGAAGAGGAGTGCTAATAATGGTTTTTGATAATATATGTGTGGAAGATATGCAATATGGTGAGGGCAAGATGGAAGTAATGGGAGTAACAATCAAACCGGAGGAATTGAAAAAAAAGAAAAATCATAGTTACATATGTGCCACCTAAGACAAATACATAGGGAACTGAGGAACATAAAGATATGCAAAGAGAGGTGAGTAAGTGCTTAGATTATACAATAAGAAGAGATGTATGAATGCTTTTAGTTGGAGACTTTAAGTGTAAATAAATAGACTGGGGAGAGATGGAAATAATGGATAATGGTGTACAATGGATTGAGGAGGTGTTACAGTTAACTATGGTAATTACAAGATATATAGGGGGGAAGAAGAACCATCGATGCTTGATCATGTATTCACAAAGAAACAAGAGCCACCCCTCCCAGCATATAATGCCTTAGTCCAATGGGAAAAAGTGATCATGTGACATTAAAGCTGGAAATACAAGAGGAGGATGGTATAAGATACAGAGATGACAATAAAAAAGAGATTAAATTATGCAAGAGCAGATTTTGAAAAATTAAGGAAATTTTTTTGCTGATATTGAATGAAAAAACATTATGTACGAAAAGACAATACAGGGGAAATATGAAATATTCTTACAGAAATATAACGGAGTAGAGAAATACATACCTTTTTATAGAGTTAAAAAAAAAAATACACGCTTAGTACAATACTAAATCCACAGACGCTTAAAAGGCAAAATATAAAGCTTGGAAGAAACTCATAAAGCAGAGAAATGACAATAACAGACAGCAGTATAAGGATGCGAGAAATGAATATATTAGAGTAAGGAGAGAGGAAGATGAAAACTTTGAAAAAGATGTGGTGCATAAAAGCGAAGACGAACCCAAGCTTTTCTGCAAATTTGTAAATGGCAAAATAAAGAACAAGGAAACAATAGAAAAAAAAAAATAATTAAAGGAGGGAAGATAAACGAAGGAAATATGTGAAATAATGAATGAGAGTTTCAAAACTGTGTTCACTGTAAAAGATGATTTTACAGAACCAAATAGGACATTGCATTGCCAAGGATTACAGGAAATCATAGTGCACAAAGAGGATATAGGAAGATTATTACATAATTTTGGTGTCAGAAAAGCAATGGGACCGGATTGTGTATCAGGCTAGGTGCTAAAAGAATATAAAGTGCAACTGTTGTATCCAATTTGGGAAATAGTTACAAGTTCACTAAATGAAGGGAAGATTCCACTAGAATGGAAGAGAGCCAACGTAATACCGATATTTAAAGGAGTAAAGGCAACTATGCCATTGAATTTCACTTGCAAGTGTTATGGGGAAGCTGTGTGAAATAATTATCAAAGAAAAAATCTGGAAGAAGAACAAGTTATATTGAACAGACAATTTAGGTTCAGGACAGGACGGTCATGTGTGTCGAACTTATTAAGCTTCTACTCGAGAGTAATAGAAGGATTAGAAAGCAGAGATGGATGGGTGGACACAGTATACCTGGACATAAAAAAAGGCTTTTGATAAAGTCCCTCATGGAAGACTACTTTGGAAACTAAAGAACATAGGAGGACTGTGAGGAATTTTGTTAGAATGGACAAGAGATTATTTGAAGGACAGGGAGATGAGAACTGTGATCAAAGATACAAGCGGAGTGCCACAATGGTCAGTGTTAGCCCCTATTACGTTTCAGATTTATGTAAACGACACTCACAATAGGGTAAACAATTACAATAATCTATTTGCTGATGATTCAAAGCTGCTAAGAGTTATCAAAACACGGGAGCTGTTTGCTGTTACAGAATGATATAAACAAAATCTTTGAGTGGAGTAAAAGTGGAAATTGGAGTTCAATGCCAAGAAATGTCACGTAATGGAACTAGGAAAGAGCAAAAGAAGACCAATATGGAACTATTTGATGGGAGAGGAATAAATAATGAAGACTAAAGAGGAAAAAGATATGGGAGTGATTATACAGGAAAATCTGAACCCCGAAAAACACTTAAGTAAGATATTTGGATTATCATATAAAATCTTGACTAATATAAGAGTGGCATTTCAATTCATGGACAAAGGTATGCTGAAAAAAATTATCACAAGCGTGATACGTCCAAAGCTGGAATATGCAGCTATGGTTTGGTTTCCGAACTCTAAAAAGATATAAGAAGATTAGAACGGATACAGAAGATTGCTACAAAGATAGTGCCAGAACTAAAGGTCCTAACATATGAAGAACGGCTGAAGGAAATGGGACTACCAAACAATGTACAAGATGACATTGAAAAGATAGACAAGGAAGACCTGGTGCCGGTGACAGAAGAAGATGGAAGGGCAAGAAGACACATAAAGAAGATCAGGATGAGCAGTGTGTCAAGGATATTGGAAAATACAGTTTTCCACACAGAACGGTGGAGAAGTGGAATGCATTGAAAAATGAAGTTGTTACAGCACATAATGTGGATAACTTTAAGGAAAAAATTTGATAAATGGAGACATGAAGACAGGACACTATGAGCCCCGCTCGAACCCTGTACAATACAACTAGGTAAATACACACACACACACATACAGATACAGAGAGGAATGCAAATATAGAGATTAAATTATGCAAAAGCAAATTATGAAAAGTTAAGAAATTTTTTTGCTGGAATAGATTGGAGGAGCTTCATGAACGGAAGGACAGTACAGAGGAAATATGAAATATTCCTAGAAAGATATATCGAAGGGGGTGAATAAATACGTACCTATCTATCTATAGAGTAAAGACAAGTATACAAGCCTGGTACAATGGCAGATGTGTAGAAACTAAAAAGGAGTTGATAAAGCTTGGAAGAAACTCAAAAAACAGAAAAATGAAAACAACAGAAATGAATATATTAAAATAAGGAGAGAGCAAGAAAGAAACTTTGAGAAAGATGTGATGAGAAAAAGCGATGATGAACCCAACCTTTTTTTACAAGTATATAAATGGTAAGATGAAAAATAAGGAAGCAATAGGAAAAATTAGTTAAAGGACGGAAAACATACCTAACAGTAGAGGAAATAAGTGAAATAATGAATGAGAGTTTCAAGACTGTTTTCACTGAAGAAGAAGAGTTTACAGAACCAAATAGGACATTGCATTGTCAAGGCTTACAAGAAATTATCGTGCATAAACAAAAAGTTGGAAGACTACTAGAAAATTTCGATGTCAGAAAAGCGATGGGACGGGATGGTGTGTCGGGTTGGGCACTAAAGGAAGGTAAAGATGAGTTGTTAGAACCAGTTTGAGAAATGGTTTCAAGCTCATAAAAAGAAGGAACAGTACCACTGGAATGGAAGAGAGCTAACATAATCCCAATATTGGAAGGAGGAAAGTCAACTGAATCATTAAATTACAGACCGGTGTCACTTACAAGTGTTGTGGCGAATATATGTGAAATTATTATCAAAATGGGTTAAATATCTGGAAGAAAAACAAATTATATCGAAAAGATAATTTGGGTTCAGGACAGGATGGTCATGTGTGTCGAATTTATTAAGTTTCTACTCAAGAGTATTGGAAGAACTGGAGAGCAGAGGTGGATGGGTGGACACTGTGTACCTGGACATAAAAAAGGCTTTTTATAAGTTCCCTCATAACAGACTACTTTGGAAATTAGAGAGCATAGGGGACTGAGAGGAATAACATTAGATTGGATAAGGGATTACTTAACGGACAGAGATGAGAACTGTGATCAGGGATACATACTCATCCCAGAATAAATTATCAAATGGAGTACCGCAAGGGGTCAGTGTTAGCACCCATTATGTTCCAGGTATACGTAAACGCCATATTGTATGGAGTGACCAACTATATAAATTTATTTAGTGATGCAAAAATTGTTAAGAATGATTAAGACCCGAGAAAACTATTTGCTACTGCAGGAAGATATAGACAAAATTTATGAGTGAAGTAAGAAGTGGAAGTTAGAATTCAATGCCAAGAAATGCCATGTAATAGTAATAGGAATGAGTAAGAGAAAACCAGTATGGAACTATTTGATGAAGGAACAAATAATGAAGACTAAAGAAGAAAAGACTAAAGATATAGAGAGAGGGCACTATGAGCTCCGCTCGAACCCGTACAATACAGCTAGGTAAATACACACACAGAAACACAGACACACGCACACACATTCACAAGCACACACACTCTTTTCGAGAGACTGCTTGGCTGCGGCATAGCATCAGCCTTGCCGTAGCGCGGGGCAACGCAGCTGCCATCTGCGTGCCCCATTAGTTGCCATGAGGCCCACTATAAATCATGTTTTCCATCCAATATGTATAAATAGTAAAGCTATTTTGCTGGAGTGAATGCTTGTGCATGTGCTTGTATGCATGTCAGTATGAAAGTAGGAAAACACACACACACACACACACACACACACACACACACACACACACACACGTGCGCGTAATCTATGCGTATCAGAGTTCATTTTATCTGGACTAACGAGAAGATTTGCAATACACATACAGTCAGAGTAATATGTACTGGATAAATAGAAATAGGAAAACTGAACCAAATGAAATTATTTGAAGTTGAATGGGTTTGGATGTGATGAAAATCATAGAAACACACACACACACACACACACACACACACACACACACCTCGAGTGAAACTTGACAACTGTCCAAACTTAACAAGATGTGTTTACGTAAGGGACTATCACAGTGGCGTATGATACGCGGAACGAGGAACATCCGCTTCAGATAGCTGGAACTTGACCGGGATTAGCGGAGCAAAGTTGGGACGGCTTCATATCCATCCCGGTTCTCCGTATGCTATCCCAATGAAAAAATAAACACAATATATGTAATAAAAACCTTTTATTTAAACTAAAAAGAACGTGCCTACATTTTTCATATTGGAATATTAAATATTTCATCAATTTAGAAAGATAATATATATATATATATATATATATATATATATATATATATATATATATATATATATATATATATATATATATATATATATATGTCGATAGTTTGGGCTCATGGCAACCACCTCTGACTCTAAAGCTGCCGTCGCGCACGTCTCGGTTTTTCTCTAGTTTCTTTTACTTACTTTTCTTCAATAAGAGGAAGAGCAAATGCAATTCCAGAACAAAGCACAGGTTGAGGTATAAGCGGTATGGTTTCGTTCTGGTTTGTTTTGATTAGGCTTGGTCTTGGTTGGTGGGCCATTTGCCTAGCATAGCAAGAACGCGGGCAGCTTGTGTGTGATAATGTTCCTGTTGGTTTTGTACCAAGAACCATGGCCTGCGTTCCGCGTATCATAGGCCAGTGTGATAGCCCCTTTTTAATGTTCCTGGTTTCGTACCAAGAACCATGGCCCGCGTTCCGTGTATCATAGGCCAGTGTGATACCCCCTTTACTTTCATGCGGCGTCCAGTGCAGAATGAAATTGGCGGTGGCAATAGACCCCTTACTATGTCCTTTCTGACACTCACTAAATATGATGATCTAAGTGACACAAAATTTTGGATAAAATTAATGGTAAAGGAAAATAAAAATGTGTAAATAAAGGGTAAAGTATTCTTCATTAAAACACACACCCAAAACCAAACTCGTTCCCGTGCATCAGCTACTTGGTCTTGGATGACGCGGCTGAGGGACTTACCACTTGGCCTTGATCTGTCAATAGCTGACCTCCCTGGACTTCACCCTCCCCCCCCCGTCTACCTGCTAGCACGCACCGCTCCACCAGTTGTTCACCACTATTAAGTGTATCATAGACCAATAAATTTAGAATCAGAAGATCTACAGACTCACGACTGCCACTCATCAATGTTGGCAGTAGGACTTGCCATTCCGCTTATTTCCAGTATCAATGCATCACTCCAACATGCCAAGTGTCCATCCACATGAAAGATGTCAAACGTAATTCTCATCAGAAAACCCACCAACACAGCCACTTTCAATGAATTACTCCCCTATTGCCATCAATCAACTTCCTAGCCTCTGCTGCCAGACCAGAAGAGGCTATCTGGGTTTAACCCATTTTTACCCATTGTCCTCATTTGAGGACACTTGAAAAAACATTAATTTTCTTAAATATTTGTGTTTAGAATAATCCGTAGGCAATTTAAATGTATGCTTTGTTGCTTATTCATCAGTCTGAGCAAAAATTACCTCTCAGTGATGCATAAGAATGTGTTTAACTACTGTCTAATTTTAGAGTTAAATCGAGCCAAAAAAAAGTGTCCATTCCATCATGAAAATGATATGCTTCTAAACACACCGGGATTGTGTGCAGTTTGTCACCTATTGTTATGTATAGTATATAATGTATCAATTTACTCATTTGAGAGGATGAAGGATGAGGATGAGAGGAAGGATGAAATATGGCTGTCCTCAAATGAGGACAATGGGATAATATCATGTACGTAATTACTAATAATGCGTTCCAAGAGGACATAACAGGGTGGTACATGTAACAACAAGTCAAGGATACCAACGCTTGCTACACGCTCTGGAGCCTCATTTGAGTAATTTCTGTACAGTTTGTCATAGGCAACACACCCGACGGAAGACTTACACAAAGGTTAGTGCATGATTATAACATACTATAATTTATAATTAATTTTCGGTCTGCATTAAATGTAATATTATTCTCAAAGCATCATATGGTGAAAAATACGTCATTCAAATAGTGTGTAGACCATAGATGTTTTACAAGGTATCTAATTTATCTGTTTATATCACAATATGGATAATATTTCTTACAAAGTAATGTTAATTTTTATCCTTATACTTCATTACAGATGGCGAAAAGACAACGTTCTGCACTTACAGTTGACCAAGCAATTGATATTTTGTTTCGGGAGGATCTAGAAGAAACTACAGTTGAAAAAGGCGATGTGATTATTGTACCACCAGATGTAGATGAACTGACGGATGTCGAGGACATCAGTGAAGATATTATTTGTGAGACTGATCTTCAAGATACAGCTGGCTCCTTAGAGGTTCATGTGGATAAAATACCAGTTGAAAAAAATGTTCAAGACAAAACAACATCCTCTACATCATCAAGAAAAAAGAGAAAATTCTGTGACTGAACCTAAATGGAAACACAAAAATCCTGAATATACGAAGATCAGAATACGTTCCAACAATCACAGAGACTGCTTTCAGAAAATGAAAGAGAGCTTGGATAATGTATCACCTCTGGAGATGTTTGAGAAATTGATGAATCCCAATATTTATGATTATATTGTAAAGGAGACAGTTCGCTATGCAAGCTCAAGTAAGAATATGTGTGATTTTACATTCACTGTTGATGAGCTGAAAATATTCATTGGTATATTACTGTTTTCGGGATATCACAAAGTTCCTTCTGAGAGAGATTACTGGTCAACTGATGAAGATCTTGGAGTCCAAAGCATCCAGAAGGCAATGTCAAGAAATCGTTATCAACTTCTGAAAAGTGTGATACATTTTTGCAATAATGAAGCCAAAGACAATCAATACCCATGACAAAGGGTTCAAAATTAGATCTCTATTTTCACTAGTGAAAGAGTCATTTCAGCAGTTTGGTGTATTTGAAGAATGTTTATCAGTAGATGAAATGATTGTGAAATATTATGGCCACAACTCATTAAAACAATTTATAAGAGGAAAGCCTATCAGGTTCGGGTACACACTCTGGGCTTTGTGTGGAGTTTCAGGTTACTGTTACAATTTTGATTTGTATTATGGAAAGACTTTTCAGGATGAAGATTATGAGGGTCTGTTACTGGGAACAAAGGTTGTTTTGAAAATGTTAGAAGCTGTAAAACACCAAAATGCTCATTCTGTTTTCTTTGATAACTTTTTCACTGGGTATGACTTATTGGTTCATCTTCGGAATCTTGGCTATCAAGCTACAGGTACAATAAGAGATAACAGACTGAGCAAGTGTCCCTTACGGCCAACTAATGTTATGAAGAAAGAGAAAAGAGGGTCATATGATTATATGTTTGATACTAATGAAGAAGTTATGTATGTTAGATGGTCTGACAACAAGTGTGTATGTGTTGGGACAAATTATGACACAATTGAACCTGTCAGAAATGTAAAGAGATGGCAGAGTGATATAAAGGCAAAAGGTGATGTTCCTCAGCCAAATGTTCTGAACAGCTATAATGCTAACATGGGAGGAGTGGATCACCATGACTGGTTGGCTGGAAAATATGCAACATCTCTGAGGGGAAAGAAGTGGTACTGGCCCCTTTTCACTCGTGTACTGGATATGACGGTTGTAAATGCATGGATCATACATAAACTATTGCACGAGGGAAAGGAACAGCTTGATTTAGTTAGCTTTAAAAGAGCAATATGTGTGCCATATCTGAAATCAGGTGAAGCAGGCAGATCAGTAAGAAAAATCAGTGCCTCTACATCTCTCGATGATGTTCGGTATGACAGTAAGGACCATATTATTGCAAGGAGAGAACAACAAAGGCGTTGTCAAATGAAGCTGTGTTCCAAGAAACCAAGAACCTACTATGTCAAGTGCAATGTTACCCTTTGTATTGAATGTTTTGCTCCATACCACAAAAAGTAAACACAAGATATAGAAATATCAAATTCAGACTTTAGTTTTCATTTGCTCGGATAGTGTATAGTATGTTCCATAAGAACAAATATATACTTGTTTTATGTTGTTTATGTATTTTTTTCCAGAAAAAAGGTGAATATGCTTTTCTTGTTTAACCAAAGTGTGAGAAACTCAACATTATAGTTTTATGTTACATTCCCAGTTTCATTGTATGAGGAGAGCTTATTAATAAAAGATGCAATTATATTGTCCCAATGTCCTCATTTGAGGACAGCTTATTTCAAGAATACTAGAGGAAATAAAGCAATTTAACCACACAAATTATCCTTTATTATCCCCTCTCCTTCAATATTTATTAAAAAAAAAAAAAAATTCTTAGCCCAAAAAACTTGGGATTTAATGGGTTAAGAAGATATGGCACCCAAAAATTGACATTCCGCAGGTTGGCAATATGAGGGCCTCATCCTCTTCATACTGGGAAGAGTACTCCATACAGAGATAGTAGTAGGTAGGACGAGAAAACTAGCAGAGAAACCTCACAATGTCTCAGTTCTTAGAAGTTGCTTTAGCAAGAGATGAGATGCGAAGTTTCCAGTTTAGATTATAAGTAAAGGACAGACCGAGGATATTCATTGTAGAAGAGGATGAGAATTAAGTGTCGTGGGAGAAGAGGGGATAGTTATCTGGAAGGTTGTGTATAATTGATAATGGAGGAATTGAATTTTCAAGGCACTTAAAACAATTACGTTTTCTTTATTCCAATCAGAAATCTTAGAGAGATCAAACGTCAGGCATTCTGTGGTGTTCCTGCATGAACTGTTGATTTCCTGGTCGTCACTGAAAAGACGTGGAAAAGTATAGTGTGGTATCATCAGCGTAAGAGTGGATGTGACATAAAGTTTGGTTTAAAGATCATTGATAAATGATAGGAAGAAAGTGAATTGCAGGACAAAAATCAGAGGAACACCACTGTTGATAGATTTAGGTCAGGACACCCATGACAACCAACCTCCTTGCCTGGACAAACATCACCATAAACCACTCCACGCCAGTCGTTTTGCAGTTTGATTTTTTCATCAACATTATTTCAGCACTCGTCCTCACATTGGGTAACTCCATCCTCAAACTTGTCAGCTCCAGCAAGCTCGGTGTCACTGACAACATACTCACCTGGGTTCTGCACACCAACGACGTAATGAGCTCTGCCTCATACCTGTTCTACAGTGAGAATATTTTTAGACCTCAGCCTGTTAGTACCGGGAATATAATCAAAACGATAAAAAAAAAAAATGTAAATGCCATGTTGTTCGTTCGGATGGCAGTTCCTCGAGATTTATAAAGAATTCCTTGTATATCAAAGCATTTTATGCAACCTGTATTATCAGTACTTCTATTGTAACAGACATATTCCCCATGACCCCGAAATAAGCACTTAAACTTGTTATCTTTAAAAGAGGAGTTGCTTATGATTTAGATACCTTTTGACTAATTTCACTTTAACTCACTATCTCAGAATGCTAGAATAGGTATTCGGCGTTCAATTCACACAATCATTGATTTTAACAAACTATTTTCTAATACAAAATATGATTTATGGCCAAAAATATCCTCAGAAACTGCACTCACTGTCATTGCAAACAAAAATTAATCCATGAAGTGATAGATAAAATAATAGGGCTGTTGATGTTTATCATATTATATTAGTAATAATTTTGAGGAATCAACTTGAATTATTGTTGCACAGACTTCATGGCTTGATAGCTTATTTATCTTTCTATCTATCTACCTATCTACCTATCTATCTATCTATCTCTCTCTCTCTCTCTCTCTCTCTCTCTCTCTCTCTCTCTCTCTCTCTCTCTGTATATATATATATATATATATATATATATATATATATATATATATATATATATATATATATATATATATATATATATATATATATATATATATATATATATATATATATATATATATATATATATATATATATATATATATATATATATATATACACACACACAGGAGTCCTCGGGTTGCAACGTAGATCCGTTCCTGACACGCGTCGTAACCCAAATTTCGGTGTAAGTCGGAACATCGGAAAAAAAAAAATTCTTATCTTTATTCCTTTGGTTGGCTTGCACATTGGAAGGAGGCATTGCAAGGGAAGGGAGAGACAGGATTATTGTGTAGAGGAAGCTGCAGAAAGTGCTGGAGATACTGGGGCTGGTGAATCAAGAGAGGCAGAACCTTACGCTTGGGAGCCATAACCAAGAGAGAGAGAGACAGTGCAAACAACCAAAATGGCGTATGTTCAGAGACTTGAGATGCCGTCTTCCTCGCCCTACAACCACAACAAAACGTATTCTTCCGCCGCGCGCCCGAAACTAGTTCATGTTTGTTTACGTCGCTTACGACGCTAAACTACGTAAGACGGAATGACGCCTAATATTATTTTTTATGTTTTTATGGGCGCGTTCGTAACCACGAAACGTCGTAAGTCGAGACCGTCGTAACCCGAGGACTCCCTGTATATTTCTCTCTCTCTCTCTCTCTCTCTCTCTCTCTCTCTCTCTCTCTCTCTCTCTCTCTCTCTCTCTCTCTCTCTCTCTCTCTCTGTGTGTGTGTGTGTGTGTATATATATATATATATATATATATATATATATATATATATATATATATATATATATATATATATATATATATATATATATATATATATATATATATATATATATATATATATATATATATATATATATATATATATATATATATATATATATATATATGTGTGTGTGTGTGTGTGTGTGTGTGTGTGTGTGTGTGTGTGTGTGTGTGTGTGTGTGTGTTTTTTTTTTTTTTATGCAGGAGGAACAACTGTCCAAGGGCAACAAAATATGGGGAAAAAAAAGGCCCATTGAGTTGTCAGTTCCCATAAAAGGCGCGAGAGTTAACCAAATATTCAGGGACAAATGACCTGAGACCTCTCTCTTAAAAGAAGTCAAATTGTAGGGAAATGGAGATACAGAAGCAGGCAGGGAATTCCAGAGTTTGCCATAGAAACGTATGAATGAATAAGAATACTTGTTAACTCTTACATTACAGTTGGACAGAATAGGGGTGAGAGGAAGAAAGCCTTGTGCAGCGAGGCCGTACGAGGAGGGGGAGGCATGCAGTTAACAAAACAAGTAGAACAATTGGCATGAAAACAGTGATAAAAGATAGAAAGAGATGCAACATTTCGGTGGAGAGAAACAGGCTGAAGACAGTTAGTCAGAGAAGGGGAGTTGATGAGACGAAAAGCTTTTGAATCCACCCTATCTAATAAAACTGTGTGACTGGAACCACCCAAATCATGTGAACCGTACTCCATAGAAGGACGGATAAGGCCTTGTAGAGAGTTAGCAGTTAGAGGGGCGAGAATAATTAACGGAGACGCCGAAGAACGCCTAACTTCATAGAAGCTGTTTTAGCGAGAGGTGAGATGTGAAGTTTCCTGTTAAGATTATGAGTAAAGGACAGGCCAAGGATATTCAGTGTGGAAGAGGGAGATAATTCAGTGTCAGTGAAGAAGAGGGGATAGTTGTCTGGAAAGTTGTGTCGAGATGGAGGAATTGAGTTTTTGAGGCATTGAACACTATTAAGATTTCTCTCCCAATCAGAAATCTTAGAAAGATCAAGCATCAGACGTTTTGTGGTGTCCCTGCGTGATCTGATGACTTCTTGAAGGGTTGGTCGTCTCTGAAAGCCCGTAGAAAGATGTAAGGTGGTTTCATCAGCCTAGGAATGGATAGGGCAAGAAGTTTGGTTAAGAACATCCTCAATTAATAATAGAAAGAGAGTGGGTGACAAGACAGAACCCTGAGGATCAGAAATGTTAGTAGATTTAGGAGAAAAACAGTGACCGGCTTGCATGGCTGCAATAGAACGGTCGGAAAGGAAACTTGAGATAAAATTGCAGAAGGTAAGATAAAAACTTTAGGAGTATAGTTTTAAAAATCAAAGATTTGTGCCAGACTCTATCAAAAGCTTTTTATAAGCCTAATGCTACGGCAAAAGTTTCAAGAAATCTCTAAAAGACGATGGCCAAGACTCATTAAGGAACGCCATAAGATCACCAGTAGAGCGGCTCTGACGGAAGCCATACTGGCAATCAGAGAGAACAAGATTGTGATGTGACAGATATTTAAGAATCTTTCTATTGAGGACAGATTCAAAAATCTTTAGAAAAGCAAGAGATTAAAGCCATAGGACGGTAGTTTGAAGGATTAAAACGGAACAGGCTGAATGTAGGCAAACTTCCAGCAAGAAGGAAAAGTAGAAGCCGGGAGTTTTGCCAAGCAAGGTGCAGGCACGAAAGCACAGTTTTTAAGAACAATAGGAGAGACACCATCACGTCCATAAGCCTTCCGAGAGTTTAGGCCAGATGGAAAACATCATTACGAAAAATTTTGACTGAAGACATGAAATAATCAGAGGGAGGGACAAGCCCAGAATCATCCAAGGTGGAGTTGTTAGCAAAGGTTTAAGAGAAGAGTTCAGCTTTAGAGACAGAAGAGATGGCAGTTGTGCCATCAGGATGAAATAAAGAAGGGAAAGATGAAGAAGCAAAGTTATTGGATATTTTTTTCGGCAGATGCCGAGTTGGAGTTTGAAAGATTTTGACATTTTCTATATATAAAAAAGTGTTTGACAAGTTTAAGAACATACTTGGCATAATTCCAGACAGAAATATAAAGTGCATGAAATTCAAGAGATGGAAGGCTCAAGTACCTTTTGTGGGCAACCTCTCTTTCATGTGTAGCACAAGAACAGGTTTTCTTAAACCAAAGTTTAGAAGCGTTAGGGTGAGAAAGGGAGTGGGGAATGTACGCCTCCATGCCAGACACTGTCACCTCTTTTATGCGTTCAGCACACAAAGATGGGTCTGACACAGAAACAGTAATCATTCCAGGGAAAATCAGCATAATACATCCTCAGGTCCCACTTACTGGCAAAGGCAAAACGCCAGAGGCACCTCCGCTTTGGAGGATCCTGAAGAGGAATTGCAGAAAAGAACAAGATAAAGAAATGAAAATCTGGTCGGAGGACCCCAACATAGAAGATAGAGTAACAGCATAAGCAAAAGGATTAGTGGTAAGGAAAAAGTCAAGAATGTTGAGGGTATCTCCAAGACGGTCATGAATACGAGTAGGGTGTTGCACCAGTTGTTGCAGGTCATGGAGGATAGCAAAGTTGACCGCTATTTCACCAGGATGTTCAGTGTAGGGAGAGGAGAGCCAAAGCTGGTGGTGATCATTCAAAATCTCCAAAGATGGAGATCTCCGCAAAAGGGTAGGAGAGAATTTGCTCCACTTTGAAAGTTACATAGTAAAAGAATTTACTATAGTCAGAGGAATTAGGGAAGAGGTAGACAGCACAGATAAATTTAGTTAGTGACCATTGAGTCGAAGCCAGATAGTGGAAAACTCAGAAGATATGAGAGCGTGGGCATGATAGGAAGTTAAGTCGTTGCGCACATAAACGCAACATTCAGCTTTAGAACGAAAATGAAGATAAAGAAATAGGAAGGAATAAAGAAGGGGTTACTCTCAGTTCCCTCAGACAACTGTGTTTCGGTAAGGAAAAGAAGATGAAGTTTATTAGAGGAGAAGTGGTCTTCTACAGATTGAAAATTAAATCTAAGATCCCGAATGAAGAGTAAGTCAAGGGAGATGTCAAGACATTCGGGTTGACATAGAGAGAACAGTTCGACCTCAGGACAT
>NC_059301.1:34761235-34774534 GCF_017591435.1 Portunus trituberculatus
ATATGATTTATCTGTTCTGACACATTCGTCAGTCATGTACGTAGATCATGAAATTATCTACGTACCCCTATGTGCCCCTGAGAAATGCTCCTCAGCTATCATTTTTACGATAGGGACAAGACAGACATCGGGTACCTCTCAATAATACAAATTGTTGTCGAGTAGTAGTAATGATACTAGTAGTAGTAGTAGTAGTAGTAGTACTGGTAGTGGTGGTAGGGGCATTGTGGTCGTAATAAGCGAAGAAGAAGGAAAAGTCAAGTAGTAGGCTATTATATACGCTAGTAGTAGTGGTAGTGTTAGTGATAATAAGCGAAGGAGGAGAAGGAATAATAGTGATAAGTAGAAAAGAGGGGCAGAAGTTAATCTTTTCCCTGCAGTACACTGGTAATGTGATTTTTTTTTTCTGTATAATAACGAGGACGATTTCTTAATTAATCACAGTAATGCACTGGGAATCCAACGCAGGTTTGGGTTTGTCAGTGCACGACTTATTAATGATGTCTTTCCCCGTCCCGAGTTGGTAGCAGGGACGGCAGAAAGACTGAAAGGCTAGTAACAAGCGGAGTGTGCTGGACATTTCGCAGAAAGAATTAATCTCTCTCTCTCTCTCTCTCTCTCTCTCTCTCTCTCTCTCTCTCTCTCTCTCTCTCTTCTATATATATATATATATATATATATATATATATATATATATATATATATATATATATATATATATATATATATATATATATATATATATATATATATATATATATATATATATATATATATATATATATATATATATATTATTATTACGACCATCAGACATTAATGTAATGTAATGTAATCTCTGATTGCTAGGATTTTTGTCTCTTGGGCACTTTTGTGGTCATTGTGGTTAATGATTTGTGTTAATATTTGGTGTGGATTGGATCTCAGCCCCATATTATTGATGAGATTATCTTTGTGCAGCGTGCTAGGAGGCGCTGTAGTGATCATATCAGTCATACATCTCATCTCCACTCCATATTTTCTGTATATGTACCCACTCTCTTAACACTAAGACACACTATTATAAACTCGTTTTCTTTCTTTTATATACTTTTCTATATATTATACAGTTACCACATTCACTCATATACGCTGTACATACATGTATTTTAATATATTTCATTGTTTTCTACACTGACAATTCACAAGTACACACATGATACAAGAACACCTTGCATATCAATCATGTCATTCATCTCATCCTAAACTACAAAATGTAAACTTGACGATTTCACACACAAAAAGAACTCGGCCAAGACACCGTGCTTTAAACACGTGTCGTCCTGCGCTCTGTCCTTCACCCACCTCTGTGTGGATTTTTTGTACGCCCATCAGGCTTAGGTATTAGTCAAATAAAGTTAGGTTTCCCATTGTCCCGTGTTTTTAGCTTTGCCTTTTCACTGTCCTCTCCTTAGCGGCAACAGAAGGTGTCTGTTGCCCGGTTGTCAGATTGTCTTTCCTCTCACACCTACGGAGGATCCGCCTCAGTGAGCGTGCTTTTGGGGTGAATTAACACCGTCCGGCCCCTTAGAGTGGTTTGGCAGGACAATCTGACATTAGGTAACTCCTCCTGACCACCTCCCACTTGTGTCCTG
This sequence comes from Portunus trituberculatus, assembly GCF_017591435.1. NCBI lineage: Eukaryota > Metazoa > Arthropoda > Malacostraca > Decapoda > Portunidae > Portunus > Portunus trituberculatus. The sequence continues at coordinate 34,762,870 of NC_059301.1, forward strand.
CTCCTCCTGCAGGAGGGGGGTGTACCCCCCTCCATGCCTGACGGACCTTCCTGCCCTCCCCCCGTAAGGGGGAGGGAGGACACTGATCGACGACCCCGACTGCCAGACTGTCTATTGACCCTCTAAAGCGACGTATGTGACTCTACATTCCAAGACGAACACCCGCCTGTCTACTGTTAATTCTTTTATAATAAAGAAGGTCATTGACTGTAACATAGGAAATGTCGTTAATGTGAAAAAACTTGCTAGTGGTGATCTACTTGTTCAGACACTTAACGTAAATCAAGTTAAATCATTGTTGAAGCTCCGGTTCATTCATGACATCGAGATCGAGGCTTCGATTCCAGTGTCCATGAACTCGTGTCGGGGAGTCGCTTCCCACCGCGATTTTGTGGATATGGAACCGACCGAGATCGTCGATTGCATGACTGATCAGGATGTCATTGAGGCTCGGAAAATTACTAAAATGGTTGACGGTACAAGAAGGAGCACAGCATCAGTCATTCTCACCTTCAGTGCTGCTAAGTTGCCAGAGAGGATTCATGTAGGGTACGAGTCGGTTCCCGTTCGTCCCTACATTCCGAATCCTCTCCGTTGTTTCAAGTGCCAGCTTTATGGTCACCATGGTAACGCTTGTCGGTCTTCCCACGCTTACTGCGGTAGATGCGCAGGAGAGGGCCACTCTGTGGAGCAGTGCACATCCTTGGTAGAGAAGTGCCGTAATTGTGAAGGTGCTCACTCCACTTTTTCACGCGATTGTCCCGCGTGGAAAGTGGAGAAAGAGGTCTGCACGGTTAAGGCTACTGAAGGATCTCTTACTATGAAGCAAGGATGCGAGTGAAGCAGACGCAGGCCGCGCCTGCTTCAAACGTCTCCTACGCTTCAACAGTAAGGGCTCCACCTAAGATGTGTACTGTTGCTATCCAGACTGACCTCAGCGACCTGCTGCCTGCTCCATCTACCACCACTGATTCCCCTTCAACCTCTGCCTCATCATCTGCTAAATCTACTACTACTACTACTAAAACCTCTACTCCTATAACTTCCTCTGCTCCATACCTGTCTGCTATTTCTCGTACTCCCAGTAAGGGTGAGAAGACAGACAAGTCTAATAAATTAAATTTAACAAAGCTTGAACGTCAACGCCCTTCTCATGTCGTCGCCGCTCCCGCGCCGTCGAGAAGGAGTTCACACGCTCGCTCCCTCTCGACGAGCTCCGGGGAGTTAACAATTGATGAATCGATGGATGTCACCATTAGTAAGGGCCGGGAGAGGTCCCCCGGCAGCGCCTCTGAGCGCAAAAGGACTAAGAAAACGGCCGCCACCACAACTCTTAAGCCATAATGTTCAAGGTGTTACAGTGGAATTGCAGAAGTATTCGGAATAAAGATCCATATTTGTCACTTTTAGTGAACATACACAGGCCGTCCGTTATTTGTCTACAAGAGACGAGACTACAGGATCAGCCTGATCCTGCAGTGCTAAAACACTACCATCCGTATAGAAGATATGAGGGACACGGCGTTGCTATATACATACACAAAACACTGACACAAACAGAAGTGACGTTGAATACACCTCTGGAAGCGGTCGCGTGCAGGGTGAGATTCAACGACACGTATCTGGCTATCTGTTCCTCTACTTGCCTCCCAATACCTCCATTGTTGATGATGACATTACATCTCTTATTAGCCAGCTTCCGGGCAACAGGCTAGTTGTTGGCGACTTTAACGCCCATCATCAACAATGGGGAAGTGAGAGGTCAAGTGTACGTGGGGAGCAGATAGTAAACATTTTATTACAGACAAACCTCTGTCTTCTGAACGATGGAAGTGCGACTCGTGTAGATGATCGGACTGGTAACGCGTCTGCCATTGATCTGTCGTTGCTCTCGCCAGGTATACTCCTGACTTCTCCTGGGAAGTCATCGACGACTCCACGGAAGTGACCATCTGCCCATCTGCATCTCTTATGTACGCGACATCCCGCCCACCCCCGCCCTCCCAAGTTTAACTTCAAGAGAGCAGACTGGGCAACCTTCCGTGGGGTTGCCGACGTGGATATATCTGGCGAGGACATTGACACGATGGTCAGCAACGCAACACAATCCATATTACACGCCGCTGAGGCTTGTATTCCGAAGACTTCTGCAGTTTACACTAAGCATGGAGTCTCATGGTGGACAACGGATTGCCGACAAGCACTTCGTGAGCGCAATAGACGATACAGGTACTTCAGCCAGCAGCCCAGTCAAGCAAATTTCATAGCCTATAAAAGGCAAGGGCTCAGGCAAGGAAAGTCATCCGTAATGCAAAGAAAGACTCATTCAGACAATTCATATCATCTATTAACCGCACCACTCCTCTCTCCAAAGTATGGCAAACAATAAATATCTTAAATAACAGAAAACCATATATTCCTATCACCACCCTTAAAATAAATGATATTATAATTGATAACAAAACAGAAATAGCAAATGCCATAGCCCACCAATTCCATCAGGCCAGCAGCACAACTTATTATGACCCTACCTTCCTTCCAAGGAAGGAGGCTGCAGAACTCACTGTCCCAAACTTTGCCACAGGAGGCGTAAACTCAGACTACAACACAGAGTTTACGTTGGATGAACTCCTCTTTGCCCTGAAATCCTGTAAAGGCTCCAGTCCTGGTCCAGACAATATTTCATATATCATGTTACAAAATCTCGGCCACCACTCCCTTTCAAAATTATTAACGCTCTACAATAGAATATGGACCACCTACACTTTCCCTCAGTCTTGGCACTTCGCCCACACAATCCCAATCCCCAAAAAGACTGGACGCCTTACGGACCCCAGTGCGTTTCGTCCTATTGCGCTCACGAGCTGTCTATGTAAGGTCATGGAACGTATGGTAAAGCGAAGGCTACTTTTTGTTTTAGAAGCGAAGGGTCTGTTAGGTGATCAGCAGTCGGGCTTTCGGAAGTACCGAAGCACGATGGATCACCTAACACACCTGGAGCATTGCATTTCAGAGGCTTTTGCCAAAAAGAATTCATGATAGGGGTGTTTTTAGACATCCACAAAGCCTTCGACATGACATGGCGACACGGCATCCTCATGAAACTCTACGCTCATGGCTTCAGAGGTAACTTGCCCATTTTTGTTTATAATTTTCTTCAGGACAGAACATTCTCTGTCAAGCTTCCTGGTAACGTAATCTCGGACGTTTTCGTCCAGGAGAACGGGGTGCCGCAGGGTAGTGTTCTTAGTCCCATTTTATTTTGTATAATGATTAATGATATTCTGTCAACAACTCCCGTCCCAAGGAATCTTAAATACTCATTGTACGCCGACGATTGTGCGTTATGGCACTCCTCGCCTAACGCACAATTCTCAGCGGGCGGATTCAGGATGCTCTTGATTCCGTCCAGCATTGGGCCTCATTATGGGGATTTAAGTTTTCAGTTGCTAAGTGTATCGGTGTTGTTTTCACTAGACGTAACGTACCTGATTTGCAAATAACTCTTCAAGGCCAACCGATACCGTTTCAAAATTCAGTCAAGTTCTTGGGTCTGCATTTTGATAGCAGACTCAATTGGAAGACTCATGTTAATGAATTGCTCATTCGTTGTCGTAAAAGATCAATGTCCTCAAATACCTTTCTGGTACTTCATGGGGAGCAGACAGAAAATCTTTATTAATGGTGTACAAGTCCTTAATTCGTTCTCATTTAGACTATGGCTCACTGGTGTATGGGTCTGCGTCGGAACCAACACTGAGGAGATTGGATGTACTGCAGAATGAATGTGTGCGAATGTGTCTTGGAGCCCTGCGCTGCACTCGTGTGGCGCGGATGGAGGTTGAGGCCAATACACCACCGCTACAACTACGTCGCGACGCCCTCCTTTTATCTCATGGGATAAAAGCGGCTCGGAAAGCTCCCTCGGTAACACAGCAAACAAGATTATATGGCAGCACCACCACCTCCACAATGCGGTCCGCCGTCCAGTCTCAGTCAGACTACACACGCTCTGCCAGCAAACGGGCGTGAGACTGGACGATGCGGACCAGCTCGTGCTGCCCACCCTTCCCCATGGAAACTTCCCACCACCACCTTCAACATCAACTGGCTTCAGGGGAAGAAGGCTGTGGTTACCGAGGTGGAGCTCCAACACCACTTCCGAGCCCTCGTCGCTGGCCTCCCTCCATCCCTACATCTCTACACAGACGGCTCCAAGACAGGTGAATGTGTGGGTGCAAGTGTATGGTCGTGTGAATGTGCCCTCAGGTTCCGGCTGCCTACCCATACATCGGTTTTTCTGCTGAAATTTTTGCTATTGACAAAGCCATAGATTATGCTTTAAATTCAATTCATAATTCAATTGTCATTTTTCGGACTCTATGTCAGCCCTTCAGGCAATAGAGTCCGGCCGCACGGATACAAATGAAATCCAGGGCAACATCATTAATAAGCTGAATTCATGTCATAAATCCTTCTCACTGGTTTGGGTGCCTGGACATTCCAATATACGCGGGAATGAACAGGCTGACATGCTAGCTCGGTCTGCTGCTGAGCTCGAGGGAGCGTGGAACCTCCGTCGGGATCTGCAGTCATGTCTCTCAGTTGTTAAATCATCAGCAAAACTCCTGTGGCAGAGTCACTGGGACAACCTCCACCTCCACACCACCAAACCTATCCTGGGCGAGTGGGCCTCCTCCAATCGCCCCACAAGGCGGGAGGAGGTGGTCCTCGCACGCCTCAGGATGGGCTGCACCCTCCCCACCCACATGCTCCCCTACATAGCCAACGCCTTCCCACCACAGTGTTCCAGCTGTAATGTCACTCTCTGTCGAGCACATCCTGCTTCACTGTGTGCGTTATCGTGAGGAGAGGCGGCCCTTGGCGGCGTATTGCCGGGGTCGCGGCCTCCCGCTAACGCAAACCACCCTCCTGGGTGATGAACACCCGGATGTGGTCGATAGACTGATGATTTACCTGACTGAGGCCAATTTAATCAGAGAGTTGTGATTTATGTGTATATATTATGTTATTTATTCTATGTATTTATTCTATATATTTATGTAAATAAAAGTATGAAAGTGTGTATGTTTCCAATTTTGCGTGATCTAATGTGAATGTTTTCCCTTCATGTATATATGCAATACGTAGTGATACTACGTAGCCACCCTGTGTGATTGTGATTTATCCTCCCTCCCCATGCCCTGACAAAGGACAATAGTTTTGAGATAGGTATAGGATCCCTGTGTGAATGAAGCGTGCATGAGGATATGTGAAGTCACTTAATGTTAAGATTTAAAAAATAAACAAAAATATATAAATAAATAATACTAAAAATATATATAAAAAAAAAAATAAATATAAAAAAAAAAAAAATTTAAAAAAGTTAAAACATAAAAAAAGACAGCTTTATTTTAAAAGAATTAAAAAAAAATTAATAATAAAAAACTGTATTAGTTGAGTCACCCTAAAAATAAATAAATGGCCTAATACCCAAGACAGGGTGATGGCCAATTCTGATATGGCCAAAAAAAAAAAAAAAAAATTTCTTCTGTATATGTGTTTGGGTTACAACAAGCGGTGCTGACGCCGTGAGTGGCGCTTATCTCTGTATTAGGCAGCCGTGTTTGCACTTATTTCCTTATTAATTTCTAATTTTGAGGTGATACATGTTATGATTGCCTTTATATTATTTCATTAGGTGTGATTATCATTGCTTTAACTTGATTAAGTTTAACTTTGCCTCAATTTTGTGTAAAAAAATTTTGCTGAGGATTTAAATCCCTTTTCTTATATCTTACCCCAGTAATTTTTTTTTCCCCAGTTTCTCTTACGCCCTGAGTTAACCCTTGTGTTAAACTGTTGCAACGAGGCCTATTCATTATTCATTTACTTATCTCAATATTTTGTACTTTAATAAGGGTGAATTAATCTACTAAGTGACAGGTGCCCAGTCATTGTGGGAACCTTGTCGGTTTAACTATGGGATCGTAATATATATATATATATATATATATATATATATATATATATATATATATATATATATATATATATATATATATATATTACAAAGTCATTATAAACGTAGGTTGCTGTGACATTTTATTTTATAAAAATAACATTTTACAGTTAGGGTTATGATACATACATCTATGCGGTAAAAGAAAACATCAAGTGTAAGATAAAGAATGTAGCTAGAAGGTGCCATGGTGTCCCGCCCTTGATAGCTAACTGATTGCCTGATAGATTGACAGACATTACATTGTTATCGCCGCCGTCATGGTGAATACGTATGGCAATGAACACTCGTTTGAAGGAGGGAAGAGGAAGAAACAAAACTTTGTCAATGAATAAAAAGAAACCACTCTAATATATGTTGCGAGAAAATGGAAATGTGAACAAGAAATAAAAGCAAGTTAATAAGAAATTAAATTCTTAAAGTTGTACTCGTCCATAGCAAACCCGTGGAAAGTCATCGACAAGGTGGAATTCAGCCTGTCATGTATTGTGCAACGTGGTGTGTTGCCTTTCCTGGTGTATGTGTGTGTAATTCACCTCGGTGTCTTGCTGGTCACCCAGCCAGTCTTCCCCATTACGGAGCGAGCTCAGAGCTCATAGACTGATCTTCGGGTAGGACTCAGACCACATCACACACAACACACACCGGGAAAGCGAGGCCACAACCCCTCGAGTTACATCCCGAACCTATTTACTGCTAGGTGAACAGGGGCCACACATTAAGAGGCTTGCCCATTTGCCTCGCCGCTTCCCGGGACTCGAACCCGGCCCTCTCGATTGAGTCGAGCGTGCTAACCACTACACTATGCGGTGTGTGTGTGTGTGTGTGTATTCGTGTGTCTCATGAGGTTGAGAAAGGTAGTTTACCAATCTCCCACATTCCTCAGGCAGCGAAGAAACAAAATATTACCTCTTAAATTTCGAGAACACGACAGATGTATAATTTTTCTTCACTTATTTTTTTTTCAAGTGAACTCCTAACCATTGGTGTGGGAAAGGGAGACTGCCACTACCAGGAACGCGTGGAGTATTGGGCGGGACACCATCCGCCGCGGTGGTGGTCCTCATACAATAAGCATTCACATTATGTACATGGATGTCTTTGTATTACTAGTGTATGTGAAGTGTGTGTTAAGTACAGTTCAGCTTCGTGTGTAAGTTTTCTACGAGTTTATGTGGAGTATATGAGCGTACAAGCAAAAAAAAAAAAAAAAATGTGTAACTGTAGTATCTCCGAGAACCAAGAGTAAACGATGAATGTGCAGTGCAGTATTTACTCGAGTGCGAAACAAAACGCCCTGTGAGAATCTTTACTGAAAATCACTTACATCCAGTCTGGCACACGCGCACACACTACCTTAACGAAACAAATATCCCACTCACACCTAAATTGAAACAGCCACTTGGTTATCAATCCTTTACTTCTCTTTATACGATCAACTAGAAAGTGCTTTGATGAGAGGAAAACAGACCGAAGAAAATGAGGGAGGAATACTTCAACGTCTTCCTTTCCAGCATCGTTAATTTGTACAGCTAAAGCTGTCTATCGTTTTCCATCTTTCTCGCTATACCATATCGTAATACGTATGTATGTTTATTTTTCTTACTTTCACACACACACACACACACACACACACACACACACAACCATTGCCATGATCGCCCTTATCGCTCCCACCACTCTACTATTTCCAATTAATTTATTCAATATACAAATCACTACTATAGCGCTATTATTTCATATGATACAAAACACTGATAACTTTATTGATAATATATATATATATATATATATATATATATATATATATATATATATATATATATATATATATAATATATATAATTTTTTCTTTCTTCAGAAAAAGCAAATATGATGAATGCTGTAACTTTGTTACATGGCGCTTTTATAGATGTAGCGATTTGTAATTGATTTTACTCATTTAAATGTGGTCTTTTTTTTTTCAATTAACGTTTGGTTCCAAATGGACTTTGGTTCTTGGTACATTACCAATGATATATAAATACGATCTATTAATATTTCCAGGCCCGGTTCTACGAGGGTGCATGAGCATGCATTGCACCCTCTTTTTTATGTGTCTGCATGCTCAATTGAACAGAGGCATTTTTTTTTTTTTTTATTAATGTTGACATAACAATATTTACCATATTGATAGTGGAGCACGTATTATATTTGTCAGTTTAGCTTTCTATCATGGTAATTAAATTCTTGCCTTTCTTCAGTAATGTTACAATCAACGCTATATATCACGATAAGTGCGCGAGCGTACTGCACGTCACTCATTTGTGCCCAGCACGCATCCTAAGAGTGCCAACACAGAAGACTGTCTCCACTCCCATAAAACCTGCCTCTTTTGCTGTGGTATGGCGGTTTTTGCAGATTAAATGGACCATACAGGTTATACTTATTTTTGTTATTTATTTTCCTAAGTTTAATATTCAGGATAAGAAACATCTGTTGCTAGATTTTCTGATGGGTGATTTAATCCAGACTAAATGTAGCAAATTCTTTGTTCTGCAACAATATTGCTGCAAAAATGCGCTTGAAAGACACTTCAAATATTCTTGCTTGACTGATATTATTCCGCTTGAAATGACTGTCATGTTTATGGAGATAGTTTTGAGCTCTATAGATATAATTAGTTTGAATGTGTTTTTTTTTTTTTTTTATCATTATTATTTTCAGCGTAAGAAACATATGTTGCTAGATTATCTGATGGGTGAGGTAGCCCAGACTAAATGTAGCTTATCTTTGTTCTGCTACATTATTGCTGCAATTAATCACTTGAAAGACGCTTTAGATATTCTTGTTTGGTTACTATCATTCCACTTGAAATGACAGGAAAATGCATAATTTAGTGTTCAGTAACGTGCCAGGCATGTGCACCCCATCTGATCTGAGATCCACCTATAATCATCATTTTCTAGAACCGATCCTGAGTATAAAAGATTATATGATCTGCCTTATATACTTTGTTATCGGCTCCGCTTGGTACGTGACCCTTTTTCTTTCCAGGCGTCCACCTCTTCAAGAACGTAAGTACCTGCTGAAAAGAGAGCACAGACCTCATGTGAAATGTGAAATGTGGCGGCGGGAGGTGACACATCGCTCACAGCGACGAACGTCTCTGTGAGCGCCTCCTGCTACAGCAAGAGGAAACTCACTGCATCCAGATGGGTATGAGGAGTCTTCTCGGAACCAACAACAACGAAAAGAAAAATAAAAGGGAGAGGGACGGGTATTCTTTCATTGGAAAAGCTAAATCTTTCACACATCTGTATTGCATTTTGCTGTAAAATGAATTGAAGCTCCATCTTTTACATCATTTCTTCCTCCTCTTCCTCCTGTCCTGGAAACAATTTATCTGTTCGTAAACCATCAACTTAACGTCCCGCCATACTGGATGTTCATCTCCCAATGTCTTCCATGGATCACTCATCACACTTGTATCTCGCTCACTACACCATATTGTAACGTCACTAACCAGACATTTTAAAGATAAAGTTCTTATTTTAAGATTCTCATTAAGGAAAGTACAAAGACTAACCATTTACCTCGTATCACATTAGCAAGAGCTCTCTCTCTCTCTCTCTCTCTCTCTCTCTCTCTCTCTCTCTCTCTCTCTCTCTCTCTCTCTCTCTCACACACACACACACACACACACACACATTTTATTGGTAAGCTCTTCGGAGCCCCTCCTCACTGTCGTCATATCTTCGTTTCCATTCAATCCTGAAAGTATCGTTCAAAAGCCTTTCCATTACTTTCTAGTATGCAGAACGAAGCCTCTCATTGCTAACCTCTTATGTTTTCCTGTTAACTTTTTGTCCTATTTAACATATGTATATTCAACCACTTACAGGCACGTAGGCTAATACGTTACCATGGTAACAAGTCGATCACCATACCTCGATGTCTCCCTTACCTCCTGTACACCCACTGATTCCTTGCAATCGACTAGTTTTCTTCGGCACCATATCTAAAGTTCACAACATAGCGATGTCACTGACAGTGAAAGTATTTTTTTTCAAGGCCACACACACACACACACACACACACACACACTTTATTGTATTTTTTCTTTTGTCATCTTTCCTGTTTCTTGGTTTCATTTATGTGTTAGTAATTTCAGTTGTACAATGCATCGAGTACACTTTTCAACACCACGTCAAGAACGCCTGGAGTGTTCCCGGGAAGGAGACACTAGGAAAAAGTTTACACGGACAGCATGGAATCTATCACGTGCGACAGGCACCATTACCGACGCGCCTGCCACCGTCACTATTGGTGTGTTCGTTGACACCACGATGAAATGAAAAAAGAATGTTTTCTCAGCACAATATGTTGAGGTAGAGGCTGAGAGCCGCTCTGAGCCGACCTCCTCGCCTACAAAATTACACTTGGGTGCCTTCTTTCCTGCCAGTTTCAGTTGTGGAACTCAAACCATTATTCTTCCGCTGCTGAATCCTTTTTGACAAGACAAGCGAGCAGACCAGTGGGTGGGTCAATGGATGGAGTGGCAAACCACCTCAACGACCACTGCCATCACCAACAGGAGAGCCAAGCAAGGGTGTAGGAATCCGGCGTCGTCCACTGCATAGGGCTGGATGGCTGCAATTTGATTGTCTGGCCGGGAGAAAGTAAATCAGTGTAGGTTATACAATGCAGAGTACGTGTACACACACACACACACACACACATACACACACACACACACGGTAGCTCAGTGGTTAGAGCGCTGGCTTCACAAGCCAGAGGACCGGGGTTCGATTCCCCGGCCGGGTGGAGATATTTGGGTGTCTCCTTTCACGTGTAGCCCCTGTTCACCTAGCAGTGAGTAAGTACGGGATGTAAATCGAGGAGTTGTGACCTTGTTGTCCCGGTGTGTGGTGTGTGCCTGGTCTCAGACCTATCTGAAGATCGGAAATAATGAGCTCTGAGCTCGTTCCGTAGGGTAACGTCTGGCTGTCTCATCAGAGACTGCAGCAGATCATACAGTGAAACACACACACACACACACACACACACATGCAAGCACATCCACTTCACCAAAGAAAATTAGTGAGCATAGTATGTCCGAGGGATAGACTAGGAGATGAGAGTTGAGTGTTGGGAGAGAGAGAGAGAGATAGTGACAGTGACAGCGACAGTAACTCCCTCGCTCACAAGCCGGCCCGCGGAGCAGCTTTGAAATGGATGACAGTGTCAGTGTACATTCTTATCTATAGACCTATTGGATTGTATATATATATATATATATATATATATATATATATATATATATATATATATATATATATATATATATATACAAATAAATATGATGTGTGTGTGTGTCTGCACGAGTGTGCATGCTCACCTTCCGTCACATAAACGGTGATGGAGGCGGCCCTGGTGTTCGCGGCGGCACACGTGTAGTTTCCGGAATCTGCTGGAGTGGCTTTGGTTACACTCAGGTGCGACCTTACTTTCTGGCCGGTCTCAATGTTCACCCTGACGCCGCCACGCTCACGGTCGTAGTTGATCATACGGGAGTTGTGGTACCAGAAGATGTACTGCGGCGCCACTGGGCTCTGAGGGCGGGCAGGGGCCTAATAGGAATGGGATGAAGGCCAGTAAGGG